>NC_057388.1:37872749-38172749 GCF_019320065.1 Cervus canadensis | reverse complement strand
GTAGTTTGAGCATTCTTTGGCATTGCCTTTCTTAGGGATTGGAATGAAAACTGACCTTTTCCAGTCCTGGGGCCACTGCTGAGTTTTCCAAATTTGCTGGCATATTGAGTACAGCACTTTCACAGCATCATCTTTCAGGATTTGAAAAAGCTCAACTGGAATTCCATCACATCCACTAGCTTTGTTCGTAGTGATACTTCCTAAGGCCCACTTGACTTTACATTCCAGGCTGTCTGGCTCTAGGTGAGTGATCACATCATTGTGATTATCTGGGTTGTGAAGATCTTTTTTGTACTGTTCTTCTGTGTATTCTTGCCACCTCTTCTAAATATCTTCTGCTTCTGTTAGGTCCATACCATTTCTGTCCTTTATCAAACCCATTTTTGCCTGAAATGTTCCCTTGGTATCTCTAATTTTCTTGAAGAGATCTCTAGTCTTTTTCATTCTGTTGTTTTCGTCTATTTCTTTGCATTGATCACTGAGGAAGGCTTTCTTATCTCTCCTTGCTGTTCTTTGGAACTCTGAATTTAATTGGGAATATCTTTCCTTTTCTCCTTTGCTTTTTGCTTCTCTTCTTTTCACAGCTATTTGTAAGGCCTCCTCAGACAACCATTTGCCTTTTTGCATTTCTTTTTCCATGGGGATGGCCTTGATCCCTGTCTCCTGTACAATGTCATGAACCTCCATCCATAGTTCATTAGGCTCTCTGTCTATCAGATCTAGTCCCTTAAATCTATTTCTCACTTCCACTCTATAGTCATAAGGGATTTGATTTAGGTCATACCTGAATGATCTAGTGGTTTTTCCTACTTTCTTCAGTTTAAGTCTGAATTTGGCAATAAGGTGTTCATGATCTGAGCCACAGTCAGCTCCTGGTCTTGTTTTTGCTGACTCAGTAGAGCTTCTCCATCTTTGACTGCAAAGAATATAGTCAATCTGATTTTGGTGTTGACCCTCTGGTGATGTCCATGTGTAGAGTCATCTCTTGTGTTGCTGGAAGAGGGTGTTTGCTATGACCAGTGCGTTCTCTTGGCAAAGCTCTATTAGCCATTGCCCTGCTTCATTCCCTACTCCAAGGCCAAATTTGCCTGTTACTCCAGGTGTTTCTTGACTTCCTACTTTTGCATTCCAGTCCCCTATATTGAAAAGAACATCTTTTTTGGGTGTTAGTTCTAAAAGGTCTTGTAGGTCTTCATAGAACCATTCAACTTCAGCGTTCAGCATTACTGGTTGGGGCATAGGTTTGGATTACTGTGATATTGAATGGCTTGCCTTGGAAACGAACAGAGATCATTCTGTCGTTTTTGAGATTGCATCCAAGTACTGCATTTCTGACTCTTTTGTTGACCATGATGGCTACTCCATTTCTTCTAAGGGATTCCTGCCCACAGTCATAGATATAATGGTCATCTGAGTTAAATTTACCCATTCCAGTCCATTTTAGTTCTTAAGACTTAAGAGGTGCCAGTTTGATCCCTGCATCAGGAAGTTATCCTGGAATAGGAAATGGCAGCCCACTCCAGTGTTCTTGCCTGGGAAATTCCACTGACATAAGAGCCCTGGGCTACTGTCCATGGGGGTGTTGCAAAGAGTTGGCATGACTGAACGTGGACACACAGTACTGATGGTTATAACCTTCTCTCTCTAGAGATGACTTGTGACTTCCCACATTACCGTATACAGAAAATCAAGGTGATCAGCTAAGAAACTAATATAACCTGTTATCACCCTCACCACATTCTCTCTAGTCCAAATAGGCAAGCTTGTTCACATCTGGTTCATTATAATTTTACCTCATGTGCAGCAGATTGTGTTCTTCAGCACATTAGTAAACTGCATATCTAAATAGCATCATGCTCATTTTTAACTCTTTATTTCATTTGTAGCTGTCTTCATCATCTGTGCTTCACTATTACAGTAGTCTCCTATGTGGTCCGTTTATCTCTGGCCTTATGTCGCTCCAGTCTATCGTCACTCTGCCACCACGATGATTTCCTAGAACATTTTTGGTCATGTGATTTCCTTATTTAAAATCCTTCGGAAGTTCCCCAATGTGCATACACTCCAGTGCACTCCCTTTAGGATGTTCTGCAGGACCAACTATGCTAAGGCCTCTTCCTGACCCTCCAAACTCATCTTTTTAAAATTAGCAACCAATTTTTAAAACTTGAAATATTTATATATAGTGAAATGCACAGTCATTAAGTACCATTCAGTCTGTCTTGATTAAATATGTATGCCCATGGTATACAGTTTTTAAACTTACACTCCTAAAATAATGAACTGCTTATATGTGCAACTCTTCAGTACTTCTGCACATGTATATGCTTTCTCTCCTTTGTAAAAACAGTTCTCTTGTCACCTGTCAGAAGACACTTGGACAAAGTACCTTATGGGAAATGTATCTAGTCTTTTTTGTTGTTGTTCTTATACACAACTGTCATGACACACACAAAACCTTATTGTCCTTCGTAATCACATGTCTCAGTTCTCTACCAGACTGTATGCCTTACAAGATGGAGTCCATTTTAAGTCTTTTCTATGGATATTCAACCCTTGGTACCAAAAAGGCATTTAATAAATATTTGAATAATGTTTCAGATAAACACCTGATTTTTAATAGTGTAGTTCAGGTGAAGGGAGCCATGGTTAAGGGCAGAAAGTGGAGAATAAATGACTCTAGGTATAAATAGAGACTAGACTACATATTACTTTTGGGATTTGGGGCTTCCCTGGTTGCTCAGTGGTAAAGAATCTGCTTGACAATGCAGGAGATACGAGCTCTATTCCTGGTCCAGGAAGATTCCCTAGAGAAGGAAATGTCAACCCCCTCCAGTATTCTTGCCTGAAGAATCCTGAGGACAGAGGAACCTGGTGGGCTACAGTCCACAGGGTCACAAAGAGTTGCACACAACTTAGTGACTGAATAAAAATTGCAAATAATGTATTTTAAATATGACTCATCATCTTAAAATAGAAAATAGGGTCATTTCATTGTGTTTATTCCATGGGTTTTTATAAAGTTTAAATTTTGAATCCTTTTAAAATGCTTGAAAAACTTTCTAGCACCCAGTCAACACTTCATATCATTGCTACTGTTAATTTATGTTAATATAATGTTACACTGAAGATATTTAAAATTCTAGCTAATCTAAGGAAGTCAAGTTATCAGAGCTCATAGCAGCCATTTAATTTGATCAGCTCAGTATCTCTTTCATTGTATCTCTTATAGAAGGTAATAGAAATATTGAAATATTAAAACTTATACCACTGGAATGAGAACTCTGGACTCTTAGAATCAAAGTTTATATATGGTATAGCAACATTTCCTCTTTATTATTGTTTTTAATGGTTTTTTGTTGTTGTTTAGTTGCTAAGTCTTGTCTGACTTTCTGTGGCCCTGTGGACTGTATCCTGCTAGGCTCCTCTGTCCACGGGATTTCCCAGGCAAGAATACTGGAGTGGGTTGCCATTTCCTTCTCCATTTATGGTTATCACAACTACCTAATACATAAAAATTAGTACAACAAATCAAAAAACCTGTACTGTCAGTACTGGAAATCACAAGAAAACATGTTATCATGTGTGGTAGAATGATTAAGCAAATCCAGCCATCTAGAGCATTGCAGATACATAGACAACTGATCAGTTTTGGAAAAATGAGAAGGCTAGGTGATTGAAAGAGTGAGACAAGGAGAGTCCATGGTTCAAAACAGGTAGGACTGATTTAGAAAGACTTCCAAAAGGGGATGCTGATGGAGTGCTGCTGCGGCTGCTAAGTCTCTTCGGTCGTGTCCGACTCTGTGTGACCCCAGAGATGGCAGCCCACCAGACTCCCCCATCCTGGGATTCTCCAGGCAAGAACACTGGAGTGGGTTGCCATTTCCTTCTCCAGTGCATGAAAGTGAAAAGTGAAAGTGAAGTCGCTCAGTCATGTCTGACTCTTCGCGACCCCATGGACTGCAGCCTATGGGATTTTCCAGGCAAGAGTACTGGAGTGGGGTGCCATTGCCTTCTCTGCTGACGGAATGGGTAACTCTTTTATAGTCTAGGTTTGATTGTAGTTTGTCTTTTAAAATGGTTCTTTTAAAAGCCTCCACAATCTAAATGAAAAAAATCTAATGAGTTGGCAACCCATTCAAATGGAAAGTTGTTAATCAAAATTTTTTCCTGCTTCACAAACAGAATTTTTGCACCAAAGTATCTTATGTCTCTTCAACTGAAAAAAATCAAGATGGATACTGCTGTTATGTTTTTCTGAATCTTCAGATTCTAAAGTTCTGTAGCTTTATTTCTGCCATCTGGTGGTTGAAAGTGTTGACATTCTTACAGTCTATGAAGCTGCTATTAATTCTTTGTACATATATATGAATATACATTGCCTCCCACAGAGTAACGTGCCATAACTGAAACTGGCATACATTTCAGTGTATTGAACATGGAAAGAATGGAATATATTTTCCTTTTCTGAATTCTTCAAAATTTATGACATACTTATAAAATTATTTACACACAAATGTCTCATTCTGTTGAATCCTATAAATGGTATTGTTTTGGGATGAAGAGCATTCTTTCAGCATGCTCTACATTGTTTTTCACCTTTGTTCAACTCAGTACACTTTTAGAATGTCCAGGGATTTTTGGTGGCTATAGAATATATTATTAATTTGAAAAATGTCTGCAAGAATGGGCAAGTAAAACTGAATGCAAATTGTAAAAGCAAAGTGTAGTTATCAGTGGAGTTGAGGACAAATAGCCATTAGATTGCAGAAATGAAGGAACAGATGCTCAAAAATGAAAGTCTGGTTTATTGTATGCCTTCCTGATCATGGGGCTTCCCAGATGGAGCTAGTGGTAGAGAAGAGACTTAGCACACCTAATCATGCAAAGAAAGTAATGTAGCAGGAATTGAGTGTAGCTGGGAAGTGGGGGTAGGAAAGATATGACATTGATGTCATTACAGAGGAAATGAATATGAGATATCCCAGGCTATGTAGTTAAACAAAAAGTCCCTTCTCCCTAGGCTCAGGGTTAAACTTAGTTATTTCCATCCTTTAAGACCTTGACTCTGGGTTCAGGACTCTTCTTAAAACATGACTAATTATCTTACCATTACTGTCCTGTGCCTGTGAAAGAGGACCTTCAACACTGTGGAAGCTCATCCTCTTAGAATGGAGTTCATCCTGTGTGGCTTCTCTGTTTAAGTCTTTACAGCTGTGTGGTTAAGAGGACTGGTTCAGTGTAGTTAAGAATGTTTCAGTACTAACTGATTTTATTTGCTGTCCTTTTTTGAAGTCTGAGTGGTTTTTTTTTTTTTTTGGATGGACGTAGAATTACAAACTATTTGATTCCATGTCTAGTTCCGTTAATTGATTTCACTGAAAGATTTTAGTGATTCATTAGATTCACCTGAAAATTAGGATGATGACAACATATACCTTACTTATACCAAACTTTTTTTGGTGGTCAATACATATGCTGTCCATGAAAGAATTCATAAAAATATACCACTATAAAACTGTAGCATTATTATGTTACATTTCTCCCATTCGATTTGCTTCCTTCTATCCCTGGTTCTAGCCAGCTCAAAAAAAAAAAAAGGGGGGGGGGTAATAATATCTAACAGAAAGGAAATATTACTTGAGAGAGAGCAGGTTTGCTTTGTTTTGTTTACAGAGAGTCAGTTTATGGTGTAGTATAAAAGTATTAGGAGCCACAGAATGTGATTTCAATTAAGAATGAGGCCTTCCTAAAAAGCTATCACCATCTACTACTGCCAGAATCAAGTTGAAAATTTTCAGTTAAAGATGCATTTCTTTTAGATCTTGATGACACCTCTTCCACAAGTCCCTACTAAAGAGAAAACACGTAACAGGGGTCCAGCATTATTAGTCATCAGACGAATCTTGCCTGAAACAGAAGAGAAGTTCACTGGCAAGAGGCCAAGCCATGTGTGTGGGGAGAATGAGGAGGGACACCCCCTCCTCCACATTCGCCTTTAGTTTCCTATCAACTTTTGTGTGATTTAAAAAAAAAAGTGGCTTCACTAAAGCATAATTAAAAGAAATATTCACCAAGGATATAAATATTCATGTTTGTTTTCCTTCAGTGTTTTTTAGATTTCCTCTATGTTTGCATTTGATTTTGAAACATCTTCTTGAATTTGTACTGTGTGTAGTTATTACTGTGGTAACTTTATAATACAAATATCTCTAACACATACAACACATTTAAGAACATTTCTGTGGCTAGCCTTGATGTGGTGGTGATAGCACAGAGAATTTTCCATTCCCATTTAAGAAATCAGGGTGGTTTTGTTCTTTCTAAAATTAATCCCCACCAGATATATTTTCTTCAAAACCACAAAAATGATGTTTAGAATGGTGACAGGTTGTGATCACAATTTTCTCTCTGCCAGGGATAAATTTATAAAAATTCCATTCTTGCAAGATTACCAATCATCATTTTATATTCCTTTCTCAACATATTTCTGAGAACTATGTCTGTAAAATAGAGAAGAATAAAACAATTACTTCTTAATATTCTCTGTAGTAACATCTTCCTTTAGAACTTGAAATTAAAACGGTACAAGACATTTTATAATGCTCCTTAATTAAATGCCTACAGAATATCTATTCTTTTGTTCATTCATTGTTAACACCCAGCACAAGCACTGGCTTAATGCTAAGTATACAAAGTTGATAAAAAGTGCTAAGTCCTTGCATGATTCAGGTGATTATTCAAAATGAATCCTGCCTTTAAGGACCTCAAATATTACAGAGGAGTATGAAAGAAGAGAGTTTATGTAGCATGAAAAGAACAATATGACAGATATTTGAAATGCAAGGTGCAATCAGAGAGAACGACAAGCTCTTCTTGACAATAAGAATGAAGAAATGCTGTACAGAATAGGACCAAAAAAAGGAGCTGAATCTTCAATGATGACAGTAGACCTTTTACTAAACAATATGATGAGATGTGAATAAGAAATAGCATTCTGGATAAAGGGGTTGATAGACATAAGGGGTTGATATATGACATAAACTAATATTTAAATGACAGATTACAAAAGAATAAAAATTGACTAAGATGACATGGTATGTCTAATGACCTGCTTAGATTTCTTTCTTCCCTCACTGGAATAATCGCTAAGAAAAGGAGTCATCAAACATTTTGACTGTGTAGTTGGAATCCAGTATTTTAAAACATCAGTAAATTATAAATGGGACATGTATATACGAGAATGTGATTGAATGCCAAGGAAACATGGGAAACTGAATCTTCTCTCATCAAGCTATATCACTATAAAATTTGATTTTTCTTGTATGAGAACATGTGAATGCTTTAGTGTTTCAAAATTTTTAGGAGTTTTTTTTTTTTAGAATTTTATTTAGGTGAATATGGAGAATATGATCAATAAAGATTTTCCAAGTTGTACTGAGTAGCAAATAGTTATACATCTTATTTCATAAAGAACAATGAAGAATGTGTGTACTTGGACTGAAGTCAGTCCATTTTATTAATAAAAGAATTAGTTATCATACTAAAATACTAAGTGCAGTGCTCATTTGCTCAATCATGTCCAACTCTTTGCAACTGCATGGAAGGTAGCCTGCCAGGCTCCTTTGTCCATGGAATTTTCTAGGCAACAACACTGGAGTGTGTTGCCATTTCCTCCTTCGGGGATCTTCCTGACCCAGGGATCAAACCTGTCTCTTGTGCTTCCTGCATTGGCAGTTGGATCCTTTACCACTGAGGCACCTAGGAAGCTCTAAGTACTAAAGCCAAGATAAATAGTCAATAGTGGAATTTCTAAATCAATTAAGGTACATTCATTAGTTGCAGTATATTAATATTTAAACCTTTCAATTGAGACATTACTGAGAATATGTTTCATAATATATCAAAGTAAAAAAAAACAAATTTATTATTATTATATAGAAAGTCATTTATGGTTTTTGAAAAAAGACATTTTTCTTAAAGATTCCGTAATACCTTTATAATCTGTCCTAGTTTTAAAATATTATTAAGTGACTGACTTTAACAGTTTGGGGGGAAATTCTCAGCATTAAACATGAAGTGTAATAGTGATATCATTCTGAAACTTGTAAAATATATGTATAAATATATAAATAATGTCTATTACAGACACTACATCACAAAAGAAAGAGCCTGAAATAGCATTTTTTTAAAGCTGGGATTTAGCAGACAACTTGGCTTCAGGGATACTCTTAGCTACTAGCCAGGCTTCCCAGGTAGTGTTATGGTGAAGAACCCACCTACCAATGCAGGTGGTGTAAGAGGATGTGGGTTTGAGTCCTGGGTGGAGAAGATCCCCTGGAGGAGGGCATGGCAACCCACGCCAGTAATCTTGCCTGGAGGATCCCATGGGCAGAGGAGCCTGGAGGCCTACAGTCCATAGTCCATAAAGAGCTGGATGTGACTGAAGTGACTCAGCACACACACACTAACACTACCTTCCTGGCAAGTCAAGCTCAGTTGGTAAAGAATCTGCCTGCAGTGCAGGAGACCCAGGTTCAATCCCTGGGTCAGGAAGATCCCCTGGAGAAGGAAATGATAAACCACTCCAGTATCCTTGCCTGGAAAATCCCATGGACAGAGAGCCAGTGGGCAACAGGCCATGGTATTACAAGAATCAGACACAACTGAGTGATTAAACCACCACCAATCTCTTGATATGCAGTTAAGATCTTAGCTTTTCTTCCTGCTTCATATATTGGCTGAAAATTTTTTACAATTAATGTGTACTATCATAATATAATTTTTTATTAAAAATATGGCAAGTTGGTACTGAATTTATCAAATGGAATAAGATGAAATTTTCTATCTTATATCAGTTATTCTTGGAATAAGCATGAGCATTGATAACTACTAGTCAAGTAATAGAGAAAGGAAGAAAAAAGACATTCATTCTGATGGCTCAAAAATGTAACCATTTTATTTCCCTTAGTTGCCTAGTGAATCACATAGTTTGTTCCTTCAGTATACATTTTCTCCATAAGACATGCCCATTGCTCTTGGTAGCACTGTCAAGAGTGGCATCATTTTCTAATAAAGAGGGTTTAGTAACAAAAGCAATCAAATTTGGATTTGGCTGCAAAGTTAAATGAAGTATAATCAAGCAATGATTGAGAATGGTAAGACTAGGACATAAATTACCTTCAAAAGTCTTCTTTGCAGATAAGTAAATGAAAACTCTAAGGCTTATATGAAACAACTTTTCCAGCTGATCAGTAGCAAAATTAAGACTAGATTCCATTCATGTTTAATAACTTCCATGTCAATATTCTTTATACTCTCTAACATTGCTTCCAATCATTCTACATTTTTCATATTTGCTTGAAAATATTTTATTAATAATTTATTTTAAGTCTTCTAATGAAGATATTACAAACATAAATGCAAATGCACTCACTGAATTAAAAATGAGTCCTAATGAAACCTGTTCTACTTTGGATCACTTTGATGGAGTGTAATGTTTTAACCATCTCTACTGTAAACTGATATGCCAAGTGAATTACAAATTTCCTCTGGTATAAACATATGTGATTTAACAAGCTCAGATGATAGAATATTTAAAACTATATTCATGGTTCTTTAGACATTAATTTATGTATATTAACTAGAGACATTGAATGGAGATATGTTTAATGGGAATTTTAAATTAAAAAATATGGACTAGACATTTGTATTTTTTTAAAAATCATATATTTCTTGGTAATTTGAGTAATCTATGATGATTTTATAATTTGTCCCAATCTGTTTGCCAATTTTTAAATTATATTCAATCAAAAATCAACATGTAATCAATATTAAATTATTGAGGCATTTATACTTCTTTCCTTTTATTGAATACATTTGGTATATAATGTATAAATTTAAAGTGTATGATGTATACCCTGTCACCTTTTTTGACTTGAAATATGTTTTGTCTGATCTAAGGGTGGCTGTACCTGCTTTCTTTTGGTTTCTATTTGCTTGGAATATTGTCTTCCATCCTTTTACATGAGCCTGTATGTTTCTTTAGAGACGAGATGAGTCTCTGGTAGGTAGCAAATGGTTTGATCTATTTTTTATTCATTCAGCCACTCTGTAACTTTTGATTAATGAGTTCAATCCATTTTCACTTAGGGTGATTATTGATAGGTAGGGATTTACTACCGCTATTTTATCTTCTGCCTTCTGGTTATTGTTTTCTCCCCATTGTTTTTTTTCCTTCTCTTTCTGTCTACCTTTGTACGTTGGTGGTTTTCCATGGTGATTTGCTCAGCTTCCCTTTCTTTATGTTTGTTGTCTCTATTCTAGATTTTTTTTTTTTTGCTTTGTGGTTACCATGAGTTTTACATAGAACATTTCATAGGTAAAGCAGTCCTTTTTGTGCTGATAACAATTCGTCTTCACTCAACTATAAAAAGCAAAAGTATTATTCTTTTGCTCTTCTCTTTTTGTATTAAGGTCATCAATTATCTTTCTATGCTGTGATTTCATTACTAAGTTATAGTGAAAAGTGAAAGTTAGTTGCTCAGTCAAGTCTGACTCTTTGTGATCTCATGAACTGGAGCCTGCCAGGCTTCTCTGTCCATGGAATTGTCCAGGCAAGAGTATTGAAGTGGGTTGCCAATTCCTTCTCCAGAGGATCTTCCCAACCCAGGGATTGAACTCAGGTCTCCTATATTGCAGGCAGATTTTTTTTTACCATTTGAGCCACCAGGAATAACTATGGTTAATTTTAGTGCTCTTTTCCTTTAATCTTTATGCTATAATTGTCTAATATAATATTGTAAAAAGAGTCAGTTTTCTATTTATCACCTTAAAATTTTGTGTACTTTTGTCATTTCATTTCAGCCTGAAGAGCTCCTTTCAATATTTCTTGTGAGGTGGTGAACTCTCTCAGCTTTTGTTTCTCTAGAAAAGCCTTTATTTCTTCTTTATATCAGAAGGATAACTTTGATGAGTAGAGTCTTCTTGGCTTTCAATATTTTGAATGTCATTCTACTCTCTTGACCTATAAAGTTTCTGCTGAAAAATCTCTTACCTGATGGGGGTTTCTTTGTAGGATATTGTCTTTTTTTCTCTGGTTGCCTTTATATTTTTTTTATCTTTGACTTTTGACACATTTAATAAAATGTGTCTTGGAGAAGTTCTTTTTCTGTTCAGATAAGAAGGTGCTCTATTATCTTCATAGACTTGTGTATCTAGTTCTTAACCAGGTTTGGAAAGTTCTCAGCTATATTTCTTTAAATACACTTTCTCCTCTCTTCCCCTTCGGTTACACTGATTAATCTTGCCTTTCCTAATGGGGCCTGATGGTGCTTGTAGGGTTTCTTCACTTTTAAAATATCTTAGTTCTCTCTACTCTTGAGTCATCTCTCTCCACTTGAGTCATCTCTATATTCCTATCCTTGAGCTCACTTATTCTCACTTCCATCTGATCTGCTTGCTTTGCATGTTTTTGAAAGCATTCTTCATCTCATTTATTGAGCTCTTCAGCTCCAGAATTTACCTGGTTCTGTTTTAAAATTTCAACCCCTGAGGTGGAGCACTCCTTCTGCTTGTTAATTTTATTCCTGAAATTATCATCCTGTCTTTCTGGGTTTTCTTGTAACACATTAAATTTCTTCATAACAGTTATTTTGAATTCTTTATCAGGTAGATTGCGCTATTCCATGTCTTTGGGTTCTGCTGCTGAAAAACTGTCGTTTCCTTTTTGTGATACTGTATTATAGTGATTTTTCATAGTGTTTGATGCAAAGTTGTGTTGCCACGTTTGAAGTAGTGACCATCATATTTAGGTAAGGCTTTGACTCCAATGATCCAACAGATTAGTAATTAGGAGCCTGCCTTTTTTGTCCCAGAAGGTGGCACCATAGCACAAGATTTTCGTTTCTCTTAGCACCGACAGGCTGCTAAGCTGGGGAGTTGTGCATTTAAACAAACAAACAAAAACTTGGCAGAGGGGGAAAAAAGAAAAGGCTGGCAATAGAGTGCTGAAGCAGATGTGGGCTTAGCACTGCAGGCTTTGGGTGTGCCATGGCCTGGTAGTAGGATCCTTGAACTGGGGGGGCAACAGAGGTTTGTGGGTGCTTCTTTTAACAGAATCCTGGGACAGACAGCAGGAAATGCCTTCCTTAGATCTTTGGCTGCAGTCATCACTGCCCTTCTCTCCACACACACGAAGCCTCTCCAGCGGTAGCGCTAGGAGCCGGTCAGCACCCACTCACCTCCTTCACTCGTCCGGGAAGTGTTGTGCAGGCTCCCCGCTGGACCCGCCATGACTCCCCGCATTCAGTGACCCCTGAGGTCCGAGTCACCCACTTTCAATGCACATGGATGTATTGCTCAGTTGCTCCCCTGCCCCTCCACGCCCCTTATGGATAACCAGTTACTGTAAATCAAAGGAGTGAGAAAAAAAGAACTCACACCACCACGATGCTGACATTGCTCTGTCCCAATACTGAAAACTATTTACTTCTCATCCTCAATATTGTTTTAAGTAGACACAGTGATAAGAATCTTGGAGCCATTTCTTACACACTCTCTCAATATAAATGAACTAATTATGTCAAAGACAGTTCCCTAAAAGTAACTTTGGAAAGAGGGTCAATAAAGCAATTCAGGAATCTGTCAGAATCCTTAATGGTCTGACAAATCCAAGGATACATTTTTGAGCATCTATAGGAATACCACATATCCCTTGGGGATACTCTTTAAATACTGTTTTGCTCAACTGAGCAAATATTTAATATTGAAAATGTATTAAATAGTGGTATATTTTATTTTTTCTCTCCTTGGCAAGTACTTAGGGTGCAGCTGCTTCTCTAGTTGCCAGGTAAGAGCAGTCATAGGTTGCTGCAAACAATTTTGAAGAATTGACTTCTTAGGGAAATTAAATCTCTAACAAGGGTGAGTTTCTACACAAAAGTAACTCCATCTCTACTAAAATGTGAGCCAAATATAGAAGAGAGGTGGAGATAAGGAACTGATGGCTGTTGATTCACAGGTACTATTAGAGCTGAGTTTGATGCAATTATTCAAAGAAAACATGAAATGGACCCAAAATGTAACAGGTGAAGGGTACTTAGAAGAAGCCAGAAGTCATTTGGCAACATGCATACCAGAAGGAAATCATTCCTTGGTAGTCATGAGTGAAAAGTATTTCACAATGGATGGATTGGCCTAAAAAAAAAAAAAAATCAGAGGATTAAACAGAAGGTTAGCTATTATTTAGGCAATTGGGATGCTGTTATTGACCTTGTCTTGGCAAACAAAGACAGATTGCCATGAATTTAATACTACATGGGAAATTTCCTAGTCTTCAAAGAAGTTCAAGAGAAAGATAGAAGATTGTTTGATGGAGACTTAGGACCTAAGAGCAGAAAATACTTTTTGTCTTAAAAAGTGAGGTGTATTCAGGTATCTTCTCCAAAAGGCAGAGATGATACTTAGAACAAGCCCTGGGGAGTTGGAATAGGATTAATCAAGATCGCAAATGAAAGAGCTAACCTTGGAAGATGGAAGGCACCTCTCCTGTTAAAATTTGAAAGGCGGAGGGAAAGGGATGGCTAGATATAAAAAGTATGAGAGCAGAGGGAAAGGTTTTTTTGAAGGATTATTTTGTCAAATTAACTATTAGATGAAGGTATTTGGAGTAAGGATTAAAGATTTGCAGATAGTACTCAAAATGGTGAATAACTGCTTTCAGAAAAAAAAAGGTGGGGGGAGGATTTGGGGTAAGTTCGAGTTAAAAAATAGAATTCTGAACAGATCATGGGTTCATTCAAAAGAAAAGTATTTGTTTTTAATAATGCCTAGCTGCATCTGATTCTCCCTAGGCAGCCTAAGATTTGGACTGGAGAAAAGAGATGGTTAGATTTCTCCAGAGATGGGATAATCAGGATAGTTGTGGTGAAAAGACAAGGAGACTGAGGAATTATTATTAAACTGGAGAAAGAAGTCTTTGGGACAATTTGAGTGAAACTGCAAGTACTGGGATCTCAAAGTAAAGATTAAGTCAGGATGTTTTCTGCTATAGGTTTACCTCTGTCAAAATTTACATCAGTTCTTAGTCAAATGATTTGATCTCAAAGACTTCAACTCTAAATATTTGTTTTCTGTAATCATAGACCAAAGATAATGGAAAAATACCAAGCTCAAAATGACATCAATAGTTCAAAACTTTTGCTATTCTAAATAAATGATTGATGTAGAGTAATGATTCCAAAGGAATTCCATTACACACATATTCACAACAGAGATACAAAGTTTAATGAAATAAAAATGAAACTTTATTAAAAAGTACAGAGTCTAAATCCTACTTCCCCCTACCCCAAACAAAAAAGCTAAAGTAGTCTTGGTTCAAAATACAAAATGGTACTTGAATTTTATTTTTCCATACTAGATAATTCTTTTAGAGAGGGAGAGAAATGTAAGAAAAGATTACCTTTAAAATATTCAACTTTTTCAGTCTTGAATGTAGCCAAAATCCAGCTGGAAATATTATTTTCTAGCTGCAGCTATTCCTTTATGCTCACAGTTCAATGCTATTTATAAATTAATTACACCAAGTAGGTTCCTTATTACCTATCTTTTGTTGAGTCAGGAAAAAGTCCCTTACTTTACTTCTTATTTCACATTATTATGGAATGTCTTATGCCATCATCATAAATTACAAATAGAAAAATAGTATCCATTTTTCTTTTTTCTCCTTCAAAAACTAATATTTGAGGGTTTTGATTTATGACCTCTGCTACTGTTGGGAGGACTAATGTTCACTCTTGAGTACAGGCAGAATAAATATGAGGTTTTAAAATATTAATCTGTATTAATTCAATCCTCAATATGCACATGAAGTCTTCTGGATGAAAGATAGGTTATCATTATTCACATAAAAATAATGATGTCTACGGCCATACCACCCTGAAAGTGCCTGATCTCATCTGATTTCTGAAGCTAAGCTGGGTTGGGCCTGTTAACTACAAGGATGGAAACATAACGATTGTGTGATCCTCCACACTCTAATTTTTATTCATGGACAATGAGAGAAAAGTTAGCTATAACATCTTATAAATGCTGCTGCTGCTGCTAAGTCGCTTCAGTCGTGTCCGACTCTGTGCGACCTCATAGAAGGCAGCTCACCAGGCTCCCCCATCCCTGGGATTCTCCAGGCAAGAACACTGGAGTGGGTTGCCATTTCCTTCTCCAATGCATGAAAGTGAAAAGTGGAAGTGAAGTCGCTCAGTCGTGTCCGACTCGTAGCAACCCCATGGACTGTAGCCTACCAGGTTCCTCCGTCCGTGGGATTTTCCAGGCAAGAGTACTGGAGTGGGGTGCCATTGCCTTCTCTGCTTATAAATGCAGATGATAAAATTTGTATCATAGGAGAGAAACAGAGAAAAATGTATTTTCTCTGTTTATATACAGGAGAAAGGGGCAACTGCCTCCTCCTACCCTCCCAAAAGGAGAAAAAATTTTTTTTGCTTCTTGGAGATGGATGAAAAGGATTCTGTATTCTCACTGTAGTATTTTGGAATGTAAATACACCTCTCCAAAGGCCAGATAAGATCCAGTGTCCCTGGATTTTATGACTAAAGAAGTCTCCAAGGTTCTAGGACTCATTTTCCCTTGACATGTAAATGTGTACCCCGAGAGTTAGATCAATATCCCTGAAGTTCTCTCAGTTTCTGAATAGTTGTCAACCAACTTCCCAAGTCTCACTTTTAGCTGGCTATTCCAAGTTTTAGAAAAATTCACTCAAAAGGCCTCAGCTCTTTAGAAACTCAAAAATATTTTCTCTTTCCACACAATAGGTAAACTAAGTGTTTCTTGGAAAAAGTCACAAAAAGATACTGGAAATCATCAATGGAGCAAGGGGGGAAATTCATTAATGGGCAGTGTACGGACTGAATACAAATGTCAGTATTCAGTTAGGTGGGATGGAGGGCCACATAACTACCTGATGTGTGATATGCTTGGATTCTCACCTCAGCAGATTTGGGGATAGACCACAGGCCAAAGTCCCAGGGTGAAAGGGTCAGAATCTGTCATAATCCCATAAACTGATTCATAGTACAGAAGCAGTTTTTAAGAAAATGTACAAAGTTGAAATATTACCAAAAAACAAAGAAGAGACATGGTATAAGGAGATGGTTCCTTCAGTAACAAAATTTCTAACTTAAGTCATTATTTAGTCACTCAGCACTTGTGGACCTTTTCATATTGAAGACCCACGACTCTCTTCAGTACTATAATAGAAATTTTTCTTGAATTATTTCTTTGGCAATTTCTTTCCTTCCATATTTGCCATTCCCACTTTTTTGAATTTTCAGTAATCTGTTACTAGTCTTGTTGCATTTGTCTTTTGCTGCTTCTTGTATTTCATCTATTCTTTTTGCTTTCTTATTCTATGTGATGAAAGATTTTCTTTACTATTTCTCCTGTCTTTAAGAAAAGTTTACAAATATATATTTAAGGAACAAAACCTCACTATTATTCTATTTGTCATAGATTTTTATTTGCATTTTATGAATATAATGTAGCCACACATATATGAGGATATTATGTAATATTTAAACTTCCTAGTATTTTTAAATAATGTTTATGTTTCCTCCAAAATAAATATTTTTCTTTTTCCTCTTTGACTTTTCTTTGATAACAAAGCATATTTTTTTAAAATGTCATATGACCCTTGGTCATTTGCCGTATTTGACAATGAGAAATGTGATTGGGAGCTCTGGAAAGTAGTTGAGGATTACTAACAACTTCAGTTTGGAGTGAATGGTACAGAGCCAGGAGTTCTGATGGTGTATCACTAAATGCCAAAAGGAGGGAGTTTCAACCCTGTAGTGCTAACCTCTATGTAAGTTTCCTTCATTCTACGCAGACACTTCTTATTTTAAAGAGAGATTCCTGGTGATTTGAACACGTTAGGTAGTGCATCACATTATTGGAGGAAAAATGAAAGTGTTAGTCACACTTAGTTGTGTCCAACTGTCTGTGACCCTGTGGACTGTAGCCCACCAGGTTCCTCTGTCCATGGAATTTTCCAGGCAAGAATACTGAAGGGGTAGCCATTCTCTTCTCCAGGGGATCTTCCCGACCCAAGGATTGAACTCAGGTCTCCTGCATTGCAGGCAGATTTTTTTACTGTCTGAGCCACTACAGAAACCCCATTACTGGAGGAAAGGGGCTTCCTCACAGACTCCAGTTAGTTAAAATTGTGATACTCTAGCCCTCACTGTTTTGTTTTGTTTTGTTTTCATTTTCTGCTCTTTTGGTTCCAAGTTTCACTCTCCAATTGCAGCTCCCATTTAAATTGTTTTAGGTGGAGGTTTCTGCCTCTGCTCCATCAGCTAACACCTTTTCCTTCGTTTTCTATCCTCTCTATCTTTGTTCCTAAACTCATCTGCTGAATCCACCTTTCTTATCATTCATTTTGCTATGTTTGTATACCATTTTTATTCCTTTTCTATTGTACCGTATATTGTTTAAAAGTTCTGGATGTAAATATAGGCACTTGGTCTCACATTAGGTACTAGAGTCAATGTCTAGCCTCTGTAGCTAAACAGATAGATTCTATGAGGTTCTTTGTGATAGAGTTCAGTAAGGAGGGAGCAGAAATAAGAAAAAGGGAAAATACATGTCATCTTAGCCTGAAATCAAATTTTGTCTGTTCTGAAGAAACAAACAGCGATAACAATGGCAAAACGAAACAAGCAGTATTGAATGGGATGAAACCAAATATAAAATTACTGATTTTAGTTAACAGTGCAATCTTACGGATCATGTCTGTCCCTTGGAAAGCAGTTTCTTTGGGTTTCACAGTTGGGTTTCTGTGATTAGCTGGTTTACTTGCTTCTTTGGTTTACCAACAATTCTTTAGGTACATAAGCCACAAATGTTTTTCTTAATAATTTTATAGATCAGGAGGAATGAAGCACAGTAAGCAGAACTAGGTTTATTCAACATTTTAAAGGACTTACTTTTAAGTGCCTATAAGAAATTATTGGATTAGGGTGGTGTTCATATATGGCCTCAGGAAAAAAATCTGATCATTACTGGTTTAAAGGCCCAGTAGATGGTACATTGAGGCATTCTGAGTGCCAACAGCGAATGATTTGATCCATGGTAAAGACGCTTACTCCTTGGAAGGAAAGTTATGACCAACCTAGATAGCATATTAAAAAGCAGAGACATTACTTTGCCAACAAAGGTCCGTCTGGTCAAGGCTATGGTTTTTCCAGTGGTCATGTATGGATGTGAGAGTTGGACTGTGAAGAAAGTTGAGCACCGAAGAATTGATGCTTTTGAACTGTGGTGTTGGAGAAGACCCTTGAGAGTCCTTTGGACTGCAAGGGAGAACCAACCAGTCCATCCTAAAGGAGATCAGTCCTGGGTGTTCATTGGAAGGACTGATGCTGAAGCTGAAACTCCAATACTTTGGCCACCTCATGGAAAGAGTTGACTCATTGGAAAAGACCCTGATGCTGGGAGGGGTTGGGGGCAGGAGGAGAAGGGGGCGACAGAGGATGAGATGGTTGGATGGCATCACCGACTCGATGCACATGAGTTTGAGTAAACTCCGGGAGTTGGTGATGGACAGGGAGGCCTGGCGTGCTGCGATTCATGGGGTCGCAAAGAGTCAGACATGACTGAGCGACTGGACTGACTGACTGAAATGAGTATGTACTTGAATTTATGATTGGAATTACAAAATAACAAAACTTGAAGCAGAAAGTACTTCATAACTATATTTCAAACTCATTGAAATGATATAACTAATACAGAGTAGAAATAATTATCTGATTGCTCTTATTAAATAAAATGATGTACTTTGCAAACTAAGTAATATTTGGACTCTATATAAAAGGTTTATATATAAAAAATCATATATTTTTAAAATCATAATTATTATGAAAAATAGTTATGAAAAAGTTCACTGAATGTTAAAATAACAAGTATTCATGTAATTTTAAAATTCATAATACTCAAAAACTTATCATGAATAATAGCCTTGCCATGGGCCCCACCGTTCAGTATCATTTTCCTGGGGCAAGTAATGAGATGATACAGGCGAAGCTAAAATAAAAAGTTTAATCTTAAAACACATAAACATATTCTTAAGATATAATTCACATACCACAGAATTCACCAATTTAAACTGTATAATTTAGGAGTTTTAGTTTATTCTGAAGTCTGTCACAAAATGAAACCATTACAATTATCTAATTCCAGGACATTTTCATCACCCACCCCGCCAAACCCAAACCCATTAAGCAGTTACCTCCCTCTCCCACCAGCCCCTGGCAGCTGCTAATATGCTTTCAATTTACCTATTCTAGACCTTTCATATACATGGAAGCATGCAATATGTAACGTTTTGTGTCTGGCTTCTTTAGCTTAGAATGTTTTCAAGGTTCATCCATGTTGTAACCTGTATCAATACTTCATTCTTTTTTAGAGCTATGTAACATTCCACAGTATGAATATACCATACTTTGTTTACTTGTTCAACAGTTGATGGAATTTACTTGTTTAACAGTTGATGGAATTTTTGTTGTTTCTACTTTTTGGCTATTATGAATAATGCTGCTATGAATAGTTAGGTTCAAGTTTCTGTGTGGGAAAATATTTTCAGTTCTCTCGGGAATGGCATAACTGGGTCATAGGAAAGTCCATGTTTAACTTTTTAAAGAATCACCAAACTGCTTTTCACAATGACTGTACCATATTGCTTTCCTGTCAGCAGTGTACATGAGCCATTATTTCTCCACATCATTGCTAATGCATGGCATGTTCTGTTTTGATTTTAGTCATATTGGTGGATTTAAAGTGGAATCTTATAATTTTGATTTGTATATCTATAATGACAATGAACATTTTTTTTGTGTGTGTGCATGCTTATTGGCTATTTCTAGATCTTCTTTAAAGCAATAGTTATTCAGTTAATTTGCTTATTTAAAAAATTATTTGTCCTATTGTTGGGTTATAAGAAATTTATGTATACTAGATACTAGGCCCATGTTGTATATATGATATATAGGCATTTTCTTTCATTTTGTGGCTTTTGGTTTTACTTGATAATTTCTTTTGATTCACAGAAGTTTTGAAATTGATTTTATTTTAATTTTTGGTTGTTTATGCTGTAGGTGTCATTTTAAGAAACTATTGCCTAAGCTAAATTCACAAAGATTTCATATCTATGCTTTCTTCTAAGAGTTTAGAATATGTAAGAAGTGTTCTTGTATTTAGATTGTCGATCCTTTTTGAGTTAATTTTTTACATGTGATGTGTCAGAGGTATACCACTTTATTCTTTTGGCTATATCATTGTCCCCACACCATTTGTTAAAAAGATTATTTTTTCTCATTCAATTTTTTTTGTCCTCTTTGTCTGAAATTCAGTCTCCAGTAATTTTGGAGGCATTGATAAAAGACTCTAGATTCTAGTGTAAGCTTCAGATATCCCACACCACTTTTATATTCTTTAATATTTAGTTATCTTTTGCCTTCCAGAAACTTCTAAAATCTATATTAACATTAAATGTTTTGAAATTTTACTATCAATGCTTTGGTGCAAGAAATTTTATACTCCTTACGGTAGGCCTTTATTCTAACATTCAAGCATGTGGTAGTTTCATCTGCAAATCTTTGACACTCATCCAAGAGAGGGGTGGGGTCTGTGTCTCCTCTAGTTGAATCTGGACTAGATTTAGTCACTTGTTTATAACCAATGGATGGATTGGAAATGATGCCGTGTGACCTTCCAAGGCTGTGTTATAAAAGGTGATGCATCTTCTGTACTGCATGCTGAAGCACTCAGACTGGTTGGCTTGAGCCACTCCATAGGAAATCCCAGTACCATGTAACTTCTGCTCTGTGTGGGAGGCCAGACCACATGGAGAGGCCAGACGTAGTTCATATGGACTCAGGTGAGGTCCCAGCTGTAAGCCACACCAGTCACCTGATATATCCATGAAAATGGCTCCAAATGATTCCAGGACTCCATCATCCAATCATCCTAAGCTGTCAAGTGTTCCCCAGGTGAGGGTCTAGAAACTGTGGAACAGAGATAAGACATTCTCACAGTTTTCTGTCCAGATTTGTAATCCTTAAAGTCATAAACATGATTAAATGATCATTTAAAGTAGCTAAATTCTAGGGTATTTTGTTGGCAATAGTAACCAAAACACAAGGCTTTCACTTCTGAAGAATAAAAGTTTCTTGCCTTTCTTCTCTTTCTGAAACTAATTTTGTTTGGATATTGTCCCACCTAAAATGATGCTCTGTAATTTTCTTACCATTTTTTTTTTCCGTGATACATTGCTTTGTCTTTTCTTTTTGGTGGTGGCTGTTCTTTCCTCTGTGTGTGTGTGTGTGTGTGTGTGTGTGTGTGTGTAGGGGGAATATTTTCCTCACACTTTGCAAACTTTTGTTGAATTTTAAAAGTATCTGCTATTCTGTCATTAATTTGCAAAAACCTTTTATTCCTGTTCTCTGCTGCCTATTTACTATATCCTGTGATTTTCTTTTTTTTGCATTCATATACTATTTTACATTCCTACTCTGAGAATACTAATTATGGAGCTTTAAAATTCTTCCTGGGTTCTTCAGCTCCTTTTCTTCACTTGTTTAGTTTGATCCTTTTGTGTGTGTGTGTTGAAGTCGTGTCCGATTCTTTGAAACCCCGTGGACTGTAGCCTACCAGGCTTCTCAGTCCATGGGATTTTCCAGGCAAGAGTACTGGAGTGGGTTGCCATTTCCTTCTCCAGGGGATCTTCCTGACCCAGGGATCAAACCCAGGTCTCCTGCATTGCAGGCAGATGCTTTACCCTCTGAACCACCAGGGAAGCCCCTGTGCGTGTTGAAAGTAGTCTTCAAATTCCTGGTGATCCTTAGCCATCTGTTTATATTTAGCAAATCTGAAGCTATGTTTGCGTTATTAATGTTTGCAGACTTCTGGACTTATTAGATAATGTTGCTATTCAGGTACTATCTAATCCTAGTATATTATGTTTTCTGGGGCCATCTCATTTTCCTAGAGAAGAGGCTATGATCACCTGCCTGTAAAAGAGGTTCAGGAAGTATCTACTTTGCTGGAGTCCTAAGAGTTTCACCATTCAATTAGTTCTCCTAATTTTAAGCTCTTATTTCTTGCTACTCTCCTATTTCTCCTACATTAGTATAGAAAATGTCTGATTCACTTTCTCTGAACAATGAAACTTTAGGCTCTTTTAGGGTCCTTGAAGGCAGGTAGTCATTTGAGGACCAGATCTGGAGACTAAGTACATTAATATGAACTTTCAATGAATCCCTTTGTATCTACTCCATATCTCACATTACCATTTTTCAATATTTTGCACTCCTAAGCTCTGTGAAAAAATTATACTTTTTACCAGGACATTTCTCTAAAAGTGCCTGGTTTTATCTTTCTCTACTCTAAAATGTCAGTTTCTGACTTGAGTGCATGCTTTCAGTCTTCCAAAATGGGTTGAAATTTCTCATCTCTGCTTCCTTTTCTTTCCTCTTTGTGATTGCTGTGTTTATACACACACACACACACAAGACTAGAGATCTCTTCAAGAAAATTAGAGATACCAAGGGAACATTTCATGCAAAGATGGGTTTGATAAAGGACAGAAATGGTATGGACCTAACAGAAGCAGAAGATATTAAGAAGAGGTGGCAAAAATACACAGAAGAACTGTACAAAAATATCTTCATGACCCAGATAATATACATACATATATATTTTATATTTTTACACTTATTTTATTAGAGCTTGGGAAGAAATTGTTTTAGCCATGTTTTGTTGCTGTTGTTCAGTCACTAAATTATGTCCAACTCTTTGTGACCACATAGACTGCAGCATGCTAGGCTTCCCTGTCCTTCAATGTGCTTCACTATCTCCCTGAGTTTGCTTAAACTTGGGTCCATTGAGTCAGTGATGCAATCTAACCATCTCGTCCTCTTCTTCTCTTGACTTCAATCTTTCCCAGTATCAGGATCTTTTCTAATGAGTCAGCTCTTTGCATCAGGTGGCCAAGGTATTGGAGCTTTAGCATCAGTCCTTCCAATGAACATTCAAGGTTGATTTCCTTTAGGATTGACTGGTCTGATCTCCTTGCAGTCCAAGGGACTCTCAAGAGTCTTCTCCAGCACCACAATTCAAAAGCATAAGTTCTTTTGCACTCAGCCTTTCTTTTTGTGATTGCTGTGTTTATATATAAACACACACACACACACATACACACAACTCTCACATCCATACATGACTACTGGAAAAAACATAGCTTTGACTAGATGGACCTTTGTCGACAAAGTGATGTCTCTGCTTTTATAATATACTGTGTAGGTTTATCATAGCTTTCCTTCCAAGGAGCAAGAGTCTTTAATTTCATGGCTGCAGTCACCATCAGCAGTGATTTTGGAGCCCAAGAAAATAAAATATGTCACTGCTCCCATTTTCCCCCTCATATTTGCCATTAAGTGGCAAAATGAGACCAGATGCTATGATCTTAGTTTTTTGAATGTTGATTTTAAGCCAGCTTTTTCACTCTCCTCTTTTACCCTCATCAAGAGGTTCTTTAGTTTCTTTTTGCTTTCTGCCATTAGGGTGGTATCACCTGCATATCTGAGGTTATGGATATTTCTTCTGGCAATCTTGATTCCAGACTGTGTTTCATCCAGCCCAGCATTTCGCATGATGTTCTCTGCATATAAATTAAATCAACCGGATGACAGTGTACAGTCTTGTCTTACTGCTTTCCCAATTTTGAACCAGTCAGTTGTTCCATGTAATGTCCTAACTGTTGCTTCTTGACTCGCATACAGATTTCTCAGGAGACAGGCAAGGTGGTCTGGTATTCCCATCTCTTGAAAATTTTTCCACAGTTTGTTGTGATCCAGACAGTCAAAGGCTTTAGTGTAGTCAATGAAGCAGATGTTTTTCTGGAATTCCCTGGCTTTCTCTATGATCCAATGGATGTTGGCAACTTGATCTCTGCCTTTTCTAAACCCAGCTTGTACATCTGGAAGTTCTCAGTTCACATACTGTTGAATCCTAGCTTGAAAGATTTTGAGCATAACCTTATTAGCATGCAAAATGAGCAGAATGTACAGTAGTTTGTACATTCTTTGGCATTCCCTTCTTTGGGACTGAAGTGAAAACAACTTATTCATTCCCATCCATTTTCATTCACTGATTCCTAAGATGTCAATGTTCCCTCCTGTCATCTCCTGCTTGACCACGTCCAATTTACCTTAATTTATGGACCTAACATTCCAGGTTTCTATGCAATATCGTCCTTCACAGCATTGGATTTTAACAACCAGACACATCCACAACTAAGTGTCTTTTCTGCTTTGGTCCCAGTGCTTCATTCTTTCTGGAGCTATTAGTAATTGCCCTCCTCTCTTTCGGACACTTTCGGACCTGAGGGCTCATCTTCCGGTGTTATATCTTTGTGCCTTTTTATACTGTTCATGGGGTTCTTGCAGCAAGAGTACTGAAGTGATTCTCCATTCCCTCCTCCAGTGGACCACGTTTTGCCAGAACTCTTCACTGTGACCCATCCATCTGGGGCGGCCCTCCACAGCATGGCTCATAGCTTCATTGAGTTACACAAGTCCCTTTGCCATGACAAGGCTGTGACCCATAAAGGGGTTATGTTTAAAAGTATAAAATTAAAAAAAATAAATTATTTTTAGAACACAGGGCACATATTATGTAACAGTAATAATGATTGTTTATAGTAATATAAGTATGCTATACTTGATATAATGGAACTTCTGTGACATCCAGAAGTGTCCTGTACTATATATGAGTGCTTTTACTTTTCTTTGCACCATATTCTTTGGAAAAGTAGAGACATATGTACATTATATATCACATTTCATGTTTCAAATCACGTTGTATTTCAGAATATGTGGAAGTAAGTTTTATTTTTTTATTTTTTATTTTTTAGAGAGGTTGGAATCTAGGCGATGGTAAAGGAAGAACTGGTTAATCCTTTCAGTCACAATGCTTTGGGCCTGACTAGTAAATTAATTACAATATTTTCTGTCTATAACACACTTGGGGAGTTTATTTAAATCTACTCTCAGAGCTGACTTCCCAAGAGGATGCAAGTCAATTATGGTTCCAGCTCTTCCTGTCTCATTAGCTATTTGAATAATAATGTATTTGAATGACGGCCCAGGAGAATAGAAATAGGAACTGCTTGTCTTAGTCCCAAATGAGCTGCTTAGTCAGATAATCCTAAGTGTCCATTATTAGTTCAGACTGTGCCTGATGACTGATTCTGGGATGTTCTACTCACTTCCAGAAAAACTTGTGGGGTGTATAGCTTTATTCACTTTTTAATATATAAAGATTCAATTGTGCTAGCCATCTGTAACTAGGCAAATTATTTTTCAAGTCACTAAAATTGCTTCTAAATCAAGAGATCCAAGTTTTGGTGTCAGTTTTGCTTATTCTTCACTTATAAAAAATGTTTAGCATTGTGTTCTGAAAGAGTTGAGCTGTTTAGGTGTTTTAAATGACTGTTTCATTGTAAACAAAAATAACACCCAGTGCAAAGTTACTATTTTACCTTCATGGTCAGTCATCCTTTACATAGAATGGAGATACGATGCAGACCAATCTATAAGATTCCACAAATGATTATAACTTTGGTCATTATTTAAATAAGTTGTTTAAGAGCAATTCTTTTATGAACTATTTTCCAAATGCTTAAAAAAATAATGGCAAAGTTTTATACAATATGATTGAATTAAGAATAGGTAACGGAAAAACATAAGTCATGCAACATAACAATGAGCAACAGTCCCAGAAAAAAAATGATTGTTGTTTTATAAGCTTTATTTTTAAATGTCTGTTATATGTGACACTAATAAAATCAATTGGCCTTTAAGTTAATGTTGATTAACACCCTAGAGACACTCAGATAAAAGGTCAAAACCCAGCAATGTTTCTCAGACCTGAAGGAAAAGGTATTTGCGATGTGATTAGTGCTTCGTTTCGATAATACATTACACTGATCTGGAATGTCATTCCTTACTTGCAGTAACAGCACATCTCTCATCCAGTAAAATACTGATCCTCACTATTTGGAACATTAACCTTTTTCTTAGAAACAGACTTTACAGGTAATGTGATCAGGATAGCTCGCTAATTCTATCTAAATTTTGTATTATTATTAAATCCTTCCTAATGTGTATTAATACAAAATCTTTTCTTACACAGACAATACTACTAGAAAGGCCTGGATTTCCTATAAGGATTTCTGCTTGCTTTTTGTCCATAGAGTTCATACATGTTTTATATATGTTATCTATACAATATAGTATCTCATATTGACTATGTGTTAGATTTTATGACTGGATAGATTACTCCATGAATGTGAAATGACTACATTATAAGTGAAGCAACTGTTTATATTGGCTTCCGTGTTGATAGGTGAGGAATACTGTATAAGTAATTACCTGTGGTGATCAACATTGATCAGCAAAGAAATAAGGAATTTAACATGGGTTTTCACATATTCAGTGACCAAATGAGAACTTAACTTCAATTAACATATCTCATCTTAGACATAAAAATCCCAGGTAAAATGGAGATAAGTTTACTTTATAAAAGGATTAGCATCATCCTTCTATGATGAAATATATTTAACTCACCTTTCTGGTTTCATGTCCTTGGGGATAGTGTTGGGTTTGCCAAACAGTTCATTCAGGTTTTTCTGTGACATCTTATGGAAAAACCTGAATGAATGTTTTGGCCAACCCACTATTTGTAAGCAGATTGGACTGACTACAATTATTAAAAAAAAAAAATGAAGAAACTTTCCTTATAAATCTTTTAAGTAGATCCCTAATAGTAAACATCCCAACATAACAGATAGCCCTCCTCCTCCAATCTGTTCCTTTCATAGTTTGAAAACAAGGATCTTGGTCTATGAAATTGGATGTTTTCTCATGTTAATTTAAGGATATAACTGTTTTCATAAATAAAACAAGTTTCCATATGTGTTATTCCTAGACTTCTGCTCACTTGAGCACTCTGAAAGTGTGATGTATATTCTTCAAAATATGATGATAAATCTTTTTAATTGGACTGGACGGTTGCTATGACCTGTCCCTGAAAAATTCTTATGTTAAAGCCCTAACACTGAATATGACTGTATTAAAGACTTGGTCTTTAGGACATAATTAAGGTTAAATAATCTCATAAGAGGAACTTCCCCAGTGACTCAGCAGTAGAGGATCCACCTGCAGTGCTGGGGACTGAGGTTTGATCCCTGGGTGGGGAAGACCCCCTGGAGGAGGGCATGGTAACCCACTCCAGTATTCTTGCCTGGATAATCCCACTGACAGAGGAGCCTGGCAGGCTACAGTCCGTAAGGTTGCAAAGAGTCAGACATGTCTGAAGCAACTGAGCACCCTCCTGAGGTCGTGAGAGTGGGGCCCTTATCCAATGCGACTGTGGCCTTCGAAGGTGGCTCCCTGTAAACCAGAAAGACCTCTCTCATCAGAAGCTGAACACCTTGACCTTGGGCTTTCCAGCCTCTCTGTGAGAAAATAAGTGTCTATTTTAGCTACACAGTCTGTATTTTGTTTAGGTAGCCTAGGGTGACTAATACAATAGTTTATAATTAATGTACTGATAGGAGGTCTGCTGGCACGTTGAACAAACTGCACCACACATTTTAAAAGAAACTGATTACTTATGGATTATACTTAATTGGACAATAGTCTCTGACAAAAATCAAAACTTTTTCTTGGAATTATAGAACCAAGAAATCTATAATGCCATGGTTATATTTAATAAAGGCTGTAAAATACTACACTTACTATATGTTTGTCTATAGGAATCTTGTAGTACTTGTAACAGTGGTTACAAATCCTTAAGTCTGACTATATATAATAATACTAAAGAAGATCTTCTATTTATTGAGCATTTATTATGTTATAAGAGATGTAGTTATATTGCATCATTTAAACTTCACAGTATAGGGTAGATACTGTTACTTTTCCCATTTCACAGATGATGAAATTGACCACAGGCATGTAAATAATGAGAACACAGGGGTTTCATTGGATGGTGTTAATGCTTCATGAAACGATGGTACCCAATGCTACACTTTCATCACACACACACGCGCACACACACACTTGCCATATAGAATATGTGTCTATGGGACAAGGCATCCCTGAAAAATGCTGGCTGTCATGCCATTTTCATTTCTCTTTTTGTAGATGTTTTTTAGAAGACTTTTATTTCATCAACATACTTCTTCAGAGAAAAAAGAGTTTACCAAGATAAGAGCTTTTCCATTTATTATCACTTTTCAGTCTTGTATCCTTGAGTTTACTTAGAATTAGTTTGATTGAGCTCTTATGTCATCTCTTGGAAAAGGCTAAACATTTTTTACATGTTGAATCCATCTAATGTATTCCTAAGAGTAACCATAATTTCATTTTGAAAGTACCTTATTCTTATCCCTGCATATAAAGGGAAAAAAAAAAAAAAACTACAACAGCACCCCCCCCCCATTGCAAAAACAACAAAAAACAGGGAGAGAGCCATCTGCCTCTTCCTACTTCAAGAAATATACAGAATGAATCAAATATTTTTTAACCTTAGCTTCTATCTTTCTACATTAATCCAGGCCCAAAGAGAGTTTCTGAAAACAGATAGAAGCCACCAAAAAGTACACCAATGATGTATACAAATGTTTATTGAGATAACTTCCTATCTATCCAGCTTTCCCTAGACCATCAAAATGAAGGGATGGAAATGACTCATGTGCTTAGAAAATTCCCATGGACCTGAGAAAAAGGAAGGAGGGTCAACTTGTTAATAATACATTAGCAAGAAGCAAAGGTTGCAATGGCAGCACTTTCCTGAGCTTCTTGCCATAAATGCCGGATGTCTACTGGGAGCACCAGTACCACCTAGTCCTTTTGTAGCCAGGTGTCATTTTCTTCAGCAAAACAGGCTGTTACCACATTTCTCAAAGTCTAATATTTATGCATGTCACAGAACAGGCATTAAACAAATAAAAGCTTGTCATGCAACAAAATAGATGTATGACGTCTGATAATAAAACACCCACACCTAGGGAATGATTTTTCCTGTGAGAAATAACCTGTGATTCATAAGGGCTGGTTATTATAAGGGCTTGTGGAAAGCATTCCTTGAGAGGATAGGAAATCCATTTAGAGATTTAGAGCAGTCGCTGTGTGGACAGCTGAGTCAGAGGAGGCTCCCAATTTCCTTACTTGCAGTGTGTACTTTATCCATATACCTAACCCGTGGCCATAATCATTGTCACTATCATAAAACAATTTATTAAAAAAACCTGAAGAAAAAATAAATATGGAAAATCAAACTAAATTAACAAATGGAAAGCAGATAGCACAAAGTGACTAAAACAGAAACATGTATAAATAATAAAAGTACTTAAAGAAGCAATAGGGCTTCCCTGATGGTTGAGATAGAAAAGAATCTGCCTGCAGTGTGGGAGATCTGGGTTTGATCCCTGGGTTGGAAAGATCTCCTGAAGAAGGGAATAGCAATCCACTCCAGTATTCTTGTCTGAAGAATTCCATGGACAGAGGAGTTCATGGAATACAGTCCATGGACGGGCTACAGTCCACAGGGTCGAAAAGAGTCAGACATGACTGAGCAACTAACACACAAAGAAGTAATACGTGCTTTGAAAATAAAAGAAATGAAATCAGAAAAATTAATTTGTAAAGATAGAGATACATTAATGCAGTACAAATAGTGTTGGAAGATAAACATTTATCATGTATAAAAACATACATGAAACATCTCATAAAATGTTATAAAAATACAAATAGTTTGAATTGTAGAATGAGAGTAAAAAGACCTAAAAATATTGAGTGTAGTTTACAGTACAGAAATTAGGACAATGAGCACAGTCAAGAAAAACATGGACTATACAGTCCATGGAATTCCTCAGGCCAGAATGCTGGAGTGGGTAGCCTTTCCTTTCTCCAGGGGATCTTCCCAACCCAGGGATTGAATCCAGGTCTCCTGTATTGCAGGCAGATTCTTCACCAGCTGAGCCACAAGGGAAGCCCAAGAATACTAGAGTAGGTAGCCTAACCCTTCTCAAGGGGATTTTCCCGACCCAGGAATCAAACCCGGGTCTCCTGAATTGCAGGCGGATTCTTTATTAACTGAGCTATGAGGGAAGCCCTAACGATGATTAGACAATGAGATAATAAAATTTTAAAGTTGTACAAAAACATCATAAATCAAGACAATGACTAAAAGGATATCAAGATATTAACCTAAATTCCAGCAAAGCATGAAGCTTTGCCAATGTTCAGATATGGATCAACAAACACAATGGCATGAGTTTAATATGGCATCAAAAAGTTATTCATAGCAGAAATTAATAAGCCTATGTTAAAAGAAACTAGCCTACACCTATCACAATGCACTTACAAGTCTATATTTTAGAGATTAGCATTTTGGACTACGCAGAAGACACCTTATGAACTTTCCTGCTAGGTGGAAGAAAAACATTTCCGTTTTATTATAAACTGAAGTACATATGTATGATTATTCATGTCAAGATGGGCTGTTGGGTTGGGTATGTTTCTGTATGAATCTGCTTTGGAATCCAAGGATAATATTTAAGAAACAAAATAATGCACTCTGAGTCAGACAGATGAGTGATTTTAAAAGACGGCCTTTTAAAGTCTGTTTGGTGTTGGTACTGATGTGATACTCTTCTGCATGAAGGATAAATAGACTTGCTTGGTAATTTTTGAATCCCGTATTTAGCCTTTCTTTTGTTTGTAGTTCACCAGTGAAGGATGATGTGGCAAACCGCCCTGAGGCGGTCGTATAATGAGGCTGTGAGTCCTAGTAATGCCTACATGAGATTGTCCATGCAAAATAGAGTTGAAACAGAGGAGAGACAGGAAGGTTGAGGCACATGGGAAGCAGCTCTGGGCTCTTCTGAAGGGCAATGGATGAGAAGATGCCTGAAAGATGAGATACATAGGTCTGGGTACTGTCATTGGGAGACTTTAATATTGTCTTATAGAAGTAAAAAGGTTGTAGATTAAGATACGTATTTTACACCTTATGTGTCCCCTCAAAGACAAGCCCCTTAGAGAGACATCCACGAGGATAGAGTTTGGCTTTGGGGTCCTCCCTGTCTGTTCTACCTTGTCTCAGGGTAGCTGGGGGCATACTCTCTCCCTGCTCTTGGCTCAGCATCCTTGTACTATCCAACATCTCCTGATGCAACAGGAACCCATGCATAACCAACTTCTCAGCTCCCTTTGAAGCACTCTGTACTAAACCTCTTAGCTCCATTCAGATTGGCAATCCTATATTGAATCTGATGGCAGCTGAATCTGAAAAGAAAGCAATTAGATTATACTAATTGTTACCCAAAGTATGAATAGCTGATAACCCCACACCCACTTCTAAATCCTTTGAGAAGAATTTATGTTTTAAAATAAGACACTTTAACCTTAATAAATATTCAGTTGATGATAATTCAGTCACTATGAGAAAGTGAAAAAGGAAGGAAATGGAACTGTGAGAAACTTTGGGGCAGGAGGAGCATATTTAATGACTTCTATAAGCCTCATGATATAATTTGGAATTTGGGCATAAAGTGCATGACCCATTCTGAAACAGTGGTATTTGCTAATTAGTGCCTGATCACGTTTTCTGTGATTATTTTCACTTCTGCATATATTAATTCATATAGTGTTTTAGGCACAAGATTTGTCTTGGCTATTTTCTTAATGAAATTTTTGGTGTTTGTTGGCAGCACCCATTTATAAGCATAATCCTTGTCATGCTCCAGTTTCTTTCTAGGCCATGATAATTGAATTTCTGTTCATTAGAATAGTGAATTTTTATTTTTGGTAGAACATGTTCTGTTTGGTTGAAAAGATAGCTATAAACAGAGGCAAAGTGACCTCTGTAGATAGAGCAATGACAAAAAATCAACAGAACTGTCAGCATAGTCAGAAAGAGGTTTGCTTATGTATCTTTCCTAAACTAAAGGTTATGACGTACAGGTATCTAATATATGTATTTATCCATAGACTTTTCTGTAAACTTGAACATCTCCCATTAAGTTATGAATAAACTGTGTGTAGGTAGCAGAATTGTGATATGGAGCTTTGTAAATTTTTCATTGATATTTCTTGTTCTCCAAGTTTCTCTTGTGTCTCTAAAGGCACAATCTAGAGGAACAAGTGCAAGAAAAGGCACAAAAAATTGGAAAGTTGCAATTTTCTGAGTTTGAAATGCATCTAGGAAAAAGAATCCTGTACAGGAAAAGTGTGAAGACTGGGCAAAGATGATGGAAGTAGTCTGAGGAGAATCCCAGCAGCAGAGAGCTCTAGGCCCAAGGTAAATAGTACACATTTCCCACATGGTCCCTTCTTGTTTTTGTGAATGCATCCAAGAAATTACTGAAGATTAACCACTGACTCCTACAGACCTGGGCCTGGATTCTAATTCTGGTCTTTAGTCAAATGTGAATTTGGATGAGTAATTTCTAACTCTCTGTGCCTTGATTTCCAAGTGTATAAAAATAGAATTAAATATGTCTACTCTGTTGATTTTACATGGTCTTTGAAAAAATCAAGTAGCACACTAGATATAAAGTTTCTTTATGCTATTAACTTTTTTTAAGGCCAATGTTGTCATTTCTTAATAGAATTTCTTTCATGAGACAAATATTAATAGCAATAGTACTTAAATTGATAAATGTTCATACCTGACAATATGGTTTTCTATAGCAATAGCAACTGCCAACTCAAGCACAAATGATATATATAAGAATATTCATTTTAGTAATAAATTTAGTAATAATTCAATAAGTCATTGACTCAATGACTTACTGAATCTATTTCATAGATTAATATAGAGCTATTCTGTTAATGTAATAGTGTGTTTGTATTAACAAGGAGAATTTTACAAATATAGTTTGTGAAAATAGTTTGCATAAAAGTATATGTTGTTGTTATGGACTGAATGTTTGTGTCTCCCCAAAATTCATATGTTGAAGACCTAACCCCCAATGTGGTAGTACTTGAAGATGGGGCCTTTGGGAGGTAATCAGGGTTAGAGAAGTTTATGAAGGTGGGTCCTTATGGTGGAATTAGTGCCCTGATAAGAGGAGACATGAGAGAGCTTGCTCTCTCCCGCTATGGGTGTTGGAAGAAGAGGTCATGAGGAGCTCATAGGGAGATGGTGGCTGCCTATAAATCAAGACAGGAGACCTCAGGACAAACCTGACTTGCAGGCATCTTAATCTTAGACTCTCCATCCACCAAACATGTGAGAAATAAATTTCTATTGTTTAAGCCACCTAGTCGATGGTATTTTGTTGTGGCACCCTGAGCTAAAATAGTTATATAAACTTACTTTGTTAAAAATCCTAGTATGTGTATAAGGGAAGAAAGTAGAAAAAGAGGCAACAAATACTTAACAATAGCTGGAGCTGAAATTTAAAATTCAGGGCTTCCCACTTTTCACTATATAAATATGTATATTATATAACTGTTTTCTAATGTTTTTGTATTATCATTCTGATGTGAAAAAAGAAAAAGATACTCTTATTTAAAAAAGTAAATCAGAATTAAAATTTTAGGAGGAACGCTGTTGTTTAGGATCAAAAGGATTGATACTTTTCCTGATTATGTTAGTTTTTAAGCACGTATCTTAGGCAAGCATTCTGCTTACTCAAACTTTCTAAACCCCAATCCCTTCATCTGTAAATTATGTATAGCAATATTTGCCTATGGAAATTTTGTAGGGTGTAAACAGATAAAACATAGGAAATCTTTCAGAAACCATAAAGACACTTTTCATATGTACAGAATATCATAGCTAACTTTGTCATTAAAGACATTAAGAAAACATATTTCTGGATAAGAAAGAGAAAAATAACTAGACATGGAACTTTGAGAATTAGTAATATACAAAGACTTTTTTTTTTTTAAGTTATTCAGTCACTTGAAAAGGAGTGAAAATTGAAACCGTTCCCATCAACAACCATATTTGGGAACAAAGAGCACTTTACTATTCTGAGATGTCACGTGTCTCCGGTGATATGGTTCTTATCTTTGTTTATGGCAGTATTCAGTTATTCTCTGTCTGCTAAGCTTATCTTTCTCCTTTCAAATTTCTCTGCTTTTGAGTTTTCCAGTGTATATTTCAGAAAATAGAGCTAACATTGTTAGATCTGATCAGATGAGATTAGTCAAGATCAGTGGCTCTTCATCAGGTTCAGTAGGACCTATTAACAGAAAACAATACTCTGGATTTTCCAATGAAAAATAATATGCGCATTAAAAAAGCCAAAAATCCCCAAGCCTGTTCTCTATATCTTGAATGATGCTGAATTAATTTTAGCAGTGGTTATAGTAAGATATTAAGAACAAGTTAAGTTTGATGTTGAGCAGCTTCACTGTGTGTTTGACAGATGGTTCACTCTGAAAAAAAGGGGTCCCGTTTTTCTGTCACTTACCTTCATTTTATTGCAGGAGTTAGAAGGTTGGTGAAACAAAGGTCATATATGGCATAAAATTGAAAAAAAAAAAAAAACAACACCTAAACCTGACATTGCTTCCCTAGAGGACAAGTTTTCTGCAGTATAATTTGGCATCCACAGCTAAAAATAAATCAGTCCTTGATATCATCATTTCCTCAACTACTAGATACCTCACCTTGCTGGAAGACATATGGATACTCTGTCATAAGTATATAATCATAGACATCCAAAACTTCATATTTTCCATTTGCAAATTAGAAGGGTTAAAAATTAGCAATGAAGAAAACTCAAGGTTATAGGCTTTTAGTTGTCACTGCAAATTGGAAAAAAGTATGTGCTGTTTCCAGATTAAGTAGAATGAATCTAGTATTATATTAGTTTCCTTAGTTGTGTTTTTTTAGAAAAAAGTAAATAAAGGATATGCTTCTCTCTAGGTTCAAAGACTGCCTGATTAGATAAGAAATACTTATATAAAACAGGAAGATGTGAAAATGGGATTAATTCAGAAACATGTTCAACATGAAAATGCCTTATTTTAAGGATAAATAATTTTCTAATAGATCACTTGGATGCTTAATAGTGATTTATTTGTATGTGTGTTTAAATTCAGTAGCATTAGTGAGGCATAATTCCCATATGAAACACATCACCCATGTAAAGAGTACAGTACAATATTTTAGTATATTCATATGATTATGCAGTCATTACCACAATCTAATTTTAGCTTATTTTCTTCTCTCCTAAAAGAAAGTATGGACTCATTAGCAGTTAATCAACTCTCTAATTCTCCAGCTCTGATCAACAGTTAATCTGCATTCTGTCTCCATAGATTTTCTAAGTCTAAATCTGCTTTATATAAGGAATCCTATAACGTGGTTTTTGTGACCGGCTCCTTGCACTTAGCACAATGTTTTCAGTGTTTGTCTATGTTGTGCATGTGTCAATAACTTCAGTTCTTTCTGTTGTAAAGTAATACTCCATTGTATGAATGCACCATATTTTATGTATCCATTCATCAGTTGTTGGATATTTGGGTTGCTTATACTTTTTGGCTATTATGAATAATGCTGCTGTAACCATTTATGTTCCAATTTCTTCATGGAAGCATGTTTTCTCTTGGGTATACAAATAGGGGTGGAATTGCAGAGTTACATGGTACGTGTGATAAAGGAAAGAGACAAAACGTGAATTCAAGGGCATGTCCACATTTAAGCAGTTGATGGGAAGGTGAAATTGAAGAAGGGAGTAAAAGAGAGCTGTGTTCTGGAACTAAAGAAGAAACCATGTCAGTGCTATAAATAGTTCATGCAGAGCAAGAATAGGGACGTGGATACTTGGGTAGTAACTGTGGAGAAAAGCAGATCAAACATTGGTGACATGGCAGAAAAGAGTTTTGGTAGATTGACATAAGTGGCACTGGGTAAAAATGTTTAAGGAGTAAGAGACAGGGAGGTGGCCAATGTAAAATAATATTTAGCAATTTTGATTTTGAAAGGGAAGACTGTGGTAAGGCTATAGGTCAAAGTAGGAAAGTGTGTTTATAATTGGAGAAAAAGTCAGTACAAAGAAAAGAAAGCCTAAATGCGAGGGAATCATTAATGGAGAAAAGTAGCAAGTGAGGTGATAGAGCATAAGACAGAGAATACTAGCATAGGTTGGAACCTCTCTGAGAAGGAAACACTTTTCTAATAGAATTTGAGGTAGGGAAGGAAGCTGCTTTGGGATAAATATTTATTTTAGTTGAAAAAATATGCATAGCTCATTAAATGATTATCATTTTTAACATTTATTAAGCATGTATTTTTTTTTTTCAGAAACTCTGTTAGGTGCTTTGTGTATGGAATGTAATTCTCACAGTGATTTTATGGGGTAACATTATAATTATTTTTTAAAGTCCTTACACTACAGTATATTTGATATATTACAATGTTCTTAAAGGAATATTTTACTACAATGAATGTCTATAACGATTAGACATTAAGTATTTAAATTCATAATTATTATAATGATAACTAGACCTGTAGATCAGAAACTTAGGGTCCTCTGTGCCGAGTAGCTAATAGATATTCAGATACGAGGGCAAAATTTCAAGGAATTGTTGGGGTAGCATTATTAGTCACAATTTACAGATGATAAAACTGAGGCTTAGCATGTAGGATCAGGCAGAACAATGAAGGTATAATTTAGACTCAGGCTTGTATAACTTTGCTTTTAACAAGTATTGGTTTTTCTATTATGTTAACCATAATCATTTCCATAAATTAGAAGGGGCTGTCAGTTGTTGATGTTTGGAGTGTGATCTATGTTTGACTAGATGTGTGACCTGTTTTAATGACTAGGAATGTAAATCTAGAGTGGACATAAAGTATGAAAGCTTAAGCTAAGCATTTGATTCCTAAATGTCTATTTTTACTGAACCCAGGATTGAGTGTTTATTGCTCACAAGCCAATAATTGGAGAGGCAAGTGTCAGTAGGAAAAAAAAAAAAAGGTGCTATGATCAGGAAAATCGGTAACCTGGGATAAGGTAGACTCATGTCCAAGGACCAACTCCAAAGATTCTTCTCAACTACGACAGTTTTTAGAAGAGAAAAAGAGTGCAGAGATGCAAGGGAATCATCAAGGAAGGAACTGGGGTCTGCATCATTCTCCAGTGAGTGCAGACAAGCTGACTCTGTCTTTAGATGTTAAATTGACTCTGTCATCTGCCTGCAGGATTGCTAAGGGGGCTGTTGGTAGTAGAGAGCGGCACACCTTTTGATTGATAATTGTTCATTCTTCTTTTTACCCAGGAAAAGAAGCAACACAACAGGCAAGGTGTGTGCTTTCAAGGGAACGGAAGAGTTAGTTTCAATTACTTGGTGACCTCATTCCTACAGTTAGGTTTTTTTACTGTTAGAGGGGAATAGAAATGACCAAACAGCAAAGGGGCAAAAAATCTGCTTTCACTATCTTTATCAGAGCTCAGGAAAAAAAAATGATACGTAGGCTTCTTGAGACTGTGCCCCACTCTTGAATACATTTATTGTTGTTCAGTTGCTAAGTTGTGTCCACCTCCTTGGGACCACATGGACTGCAGCACGCCAGGCTTCCCTGTCCTTCACTGTCTCGCAGAGTTTGTTCAGATTGATGTCTGTTCAGTTAGTGAAGCTATCCAACCATCTCATCCTCTGTCACCCCCTCCCCCTCTAGCCCTCAATCTTTCCCAGCATCAGGGTATTTTCCAGTCAGTGGGCTCTTCACATCAGGTGGCCAAAATATTGGAGTTTCAGCTTCAGTATCAGTCCTTCCAATGAATATTCAGGATTGATTTCCTTTAGGATTGACTGGTTTGGTCTCCTTGCTGTCTAAGGGACTCTCAAGAGTCTTCTTCAGTACCACAGTTCGAAAGCATCAGTTCTTCGATGCTCTGCCTTCTTTATGGCCCAGCTCTCACATCGTTCAAGGGTAAAGCTTGAATACATAGCTTTACGCTTGTCCAGTAGGAAGCAGCACACACCAGTGCATGCTGCCGCTCACTGTCCCTGAAAACAGGACAGCGAAGACGAAGAGAGAATTCTGAAGTGTCCATTGCATAAAGTTAGTGAAAAGCTGGACCTGTTCCAATAGGGTCCTACCTTCAGAAAGCAGTTTGTGAAGTACATAGATGACAGTTTTGCTTCTTACTATATTATATATTCATTAGTTAAAAGAGCTGTATTGTCAATTCTGTTTGAGAGTCATGAGGAAGTTTCTTAGAAACTGAACAGATTATAAATTAATCTCTAGATCAAATAAAGTTTAATTTAATATCAAACATAAATGAATCCTTAAAACTCAGAATCAGAGGAATTTTTACAAAATCAGTGTTGGAATTTGATGAATTTTAGGTTTTCCAGCCCCTAAAATTTTGGGGTATGAGTAAGAAAGTAATACCAATTATTGCCTATATAAAAGAGAGCATGATGCTACTACAAGATGAAATTAATTTCTATATTTAAAAGACCACTTAAATAGTTGGGTTTCTGTCTATGACATATCCTTTGTTTGCTATTAATTGGTTCAAATCACTGCTATTTCATGAGATGCTTTGTTTTAAAAAGTTGTTTTATGAGTTTAGTTTAATTATTAAATGTACAGAAGAAAAATTACTGTTTAAGGACACAAACAGGAATTTTAGAAATAGAAGCTTAATGCAAACCACCTAGTAACTAAACTTTTTGGTTAAAGAAAAAGAAATATTATGTTTCAAGGCAATCTTTTATATTTACCTGAATAAACACAAACATAAAAATTTAGAACACATTAATTCTAGCTTTTGAGTGTTCAGAGCTACTTATAGGAAATAAGCTAAATTTGTCTAGACAATCTAGCAGGAACTTTGTGTGTATTATATCATTTAATTAATATGATATTACAGTTGAAGGAAAGAGTCTTTAATAGATTATGCACTTTATCAAGTGTCACATAACTGGTAAAGCTAGACTTCAAACACAGGCCTAACCCTAGATCTCATCATCTTTCCCCAAACTACAATGCCCCATTCCCCTGATTTCACAAATAAAAGTATTTGAATCTACCATATAGAATGATTTCTCATGAGGTACAAATCATAAAAAGAATTGATACCAAGATGGCTCCGAACAAGTGGTAACAAAGTAGATTGCCTTCCCAGCTTCCTTTTCTACTCTTATATGAGTCTACTTCAGAAGTGTGAGTGGCGTGGATGCTAAATCATGTCTACTCTTTGTGACCCCATGGAGTAAATCTTTGTAACTCCAGCAAGAATACTGGAATGGGTTGCTATGCCCTCCTCCAGGGTATCTTCCCACCCCAAGGATCAAATCCACATCTGCTGCGCAGATTCTTTACCACTGAGCCTACTGGGAAGCCCTTACTTTAGAAGACATTCCCCAAATCTACACACAAGGATGGAGTAGGAGGAGCTCTACTTACAGACAGTATCTATCATTCAGAAAGATGTTACAGTGGCCCTGTCCTGAAGGAACAACCTCCTCCTTTAATTCCTGTGTCTCTCCAATTCCTGCTGCTGCAGCTGCCATGGGCAGTTTCCTTCCATTCTCTTTTTCTGGATCACACTCCCTTTGACGTGCTGGGCTCGGCTTCCTTCTCTTTCCCATAGTCCATTCCTAACCCTTTAGACCACCTACATATCATCAAAATACAAGGTTCTGCAGTGCAGGCTAAGAACCAATCTGTGAAGTGTATGTAATAATGGCTGTACTTTGTAATAGAGTTTTTGCATTTCTTTTTTTTAAACAACTTAATTGAGGCTTAATTGCATACAGTCAGCTGTGCATATTTAACGTATACAGTTTGGTTAGTTTTGACATTTATATATACCTCTAACACCATCACTTTAGTGGGCATAACAAATACTTCCATAAATCCAAAATGTTTCCTTATACCACTTCATGATATTGTGATTTATAGTAAGTAATAAATACTTGGCTTTTGTCCTATTTTGTTACAGAGCTCCTAAAATCCTTGATGTTCAGTTGCTAAATTGTGTCCAACTGTTTGCCACCCCAAGGACTGCAGCACGCCAGACTTCCCTCTCCTCCACTATCTCTGACAGCTTGCTCAAGTTCCTGTCCAGTGATTCAGTGGTGCTATCTAACCATCTCATCCTGTGCCGCCCTCTTCTCCTTTTGCCTTCAATCTTTCCAAGCATCAGGGTCTTTTCCAATGAGTTGGTCCTTCTCATCAGATGGCCAAAATATTGGAGCTTCAATTTCAATATCAGTCCTTCCAATCAATATTCCAGGTTGATTTCCTTTAGGATTGACTGGTTTGATCTCCTTGCAGCCCAAGGGACTCTCAAGAGTCTTCTCCAGCACCACAGTTCAAAAGCATCAATTCTTTGGCACTCAGCTTTCCCTATGGTCCAACTCTCACATCTGTACATGACTATTGGTAAAACCATAGCTTTGACTGTACTGACCTTTCTCAGCAAAGTGATGTCTCTGCTTTTTAAATACACTGCCTAGGTTTGTCATAGCTTCCCTTCCAAGGAGCAAGTGTCTTCTAATTTCATGGCTGCAGTCACCATCAGCAGTGATTTTGGAGCCCAAGAAAATAAAATCTGTCACTGTTACCACATTTTGCCTATCTGTTTGCCATGAAATGAAGGGACTGGATACTATGACCTTAGTTTTTTGAATGTTGAGTTTTAAGCCAGCTTTTTCACTCACCTTTTTCACCTTCATCAAGAAGCTCTTTAGTTCCTCTTTACTTTCTGCCATTAGAGTGGTATCATCTGCATATCAGAGGTTGTTGATATTTCTCCTGGCAATCTTGATTCCAGCTTGTGCTTCATCCAGCCTGGCATTTCACATGATGTACTCTGCATATAAGTAAAATAAGCAGGGTGACAATGTACAGTCTTGTACTCCTGTCCCAATTTTGAACTAGTCATTTGTTTCAATTTTGGTTCAATTTTGAACCAGCCAACAGTTTCTAACTGTTATTTCTTGACCCGCATACAGGTTTCTCTGGAGGCAGGTAACGTGGTCTGGTATTCCTGTCTCTTTAAGCATTTTCCAGTTTGTTGTGAGCCACACACTCAAAGACTTCCTCATAGTCAGTGAAGCAGAAGTAGGTGTTCTCTGGAATTCCCTTGCTTTGGCTATGATCTGATGAATGTTGGCAATTTGATCTTTGGTTCCTCTGCCTTTTCTAAACCCAGTTTGTACATTTGGAAGTTCTTGGTTCATGTACTAATGAAGCCTAGCTTGAAGGATCTTGAGCATAACCTTACTAGCATGGAAAATGGGCACATTTGTCTGTTGTCAGGGAGCATTTAACAGTAAGATTCCTGTGTGCTGTTTCCTATCTCTCTTGAGCCCTCTGTTCCTTATAAGTCCCTGTCAAGGGTGAGAGGATCAGGCAAGCCTCTCCCAGGATGGAGATCAAAGAGATGGGATGCTTGCTTAGGATTTCCTTCATTAGCTTTTCCATTTGGTGAAAGGGGTTATTTATGATCCTCTTTTGTTATGGATCGCCTCTTGGCCTTATGGCCTCTTGCTCCTTGCTTCCTTAGTAAACTTGTAAAGTCTGGTCTCTTGATCTTTATCTAAAGAAGTTACTGGTATATATACTCTTACAGAATTCAATAAAGCACCTTTGCTCCATCAGAGCTTGGGTCCCCGTGTCTGTCTGTCTTTCTCTCTCTCTATTTCTGGCTGATTCCCTGGAGCATGAAAGCTGGCTGCATAACCCAGGGAATATTAGCCTTGTTCCTTCTTTCACTTTCTCATCGTCGACTGCGGGCCACCAGGTTCCGGTTCAATAAATGACCAACAGTCTGTAGTTTGAATATTCTTTGGTATTCCCTTCTTTGCGATTAGTATGAAAACTGACCTTTTACAGTCCTGCGGCCACTGAGTTTTCCAAGTTTGCTGACATACTGAGTGCACACTTTAATAGCATCATCTTTTAGGATTTTAAATAGCTCAGCTGAAATTCTATCACCTCCACTAGCTCTGTCCGTAGTAATGCTTCCTGAGGCCCACTTGTTTGGCTTCACACTCCAGAATGTCTGGCTGTAGGTGGGTAACCACACCACTGTGATTATCCAGGTCATTAAGACCTTTATAGTATAGTTCTTCTGTGTATTCTTGCCACCTCTCCTTAATCTCTTCTGCAATTTCTGTCCTTTATCGTGCCCATCCTTTCATGAAACATTCCCTTGATATCTCCAATTTTCTTGAAGAGATCTCTAGCCTTTCCCATTCTATTGTTTCCTCTATTTCTTTACATTGTTCATTGAAGAAGGCCTTCTTATCTCTCCTTGCTATTCTCTGAAACTGCATTCAGTTGGGTATATCATTCCCTTTCTAAAATCCTTGGAATTTACTAAGAAATAAGAGTGATAACTTGAGTTTGTCACTGAGTGATCTTTCTCAAAAGCCTCTAGATGGGGCTTCCCTGACAGCTCAGTGGTAAAGAATCTGCCTGCCAATGCAGGAGCCAAGGTTTCGATATGTGATCTGGGAAAGTTCCACATGCCAAGGACAGCCAAGCCCATGCTCCACAACTATGAAACCTGTGCTCTAGGGCCTGGGAGCCACAACTGCTGAAGCCCACGTGTCCTAGAGCCCGGGCTCCACAGTAAGAGAAGCCACAAAAAGGGATGCTGTGCACCACAGCTAGAGAGAAGCCCCTGTTCTCCGCCGCCAGAGAAAAGCCCGCACAGCTGCAGACTCAGCACAGACAAAAATAAATAAATAAAATTGCTTTTGAAAAGGCCTCTATAAACTACAGGATGGAAGCTGGTTATCAAGGGAACCAACCATGGAATTAGGGGGTTGAAACTTTTAGCCCTGTCCCTACCTTCAGATTGAGGAGAGGGACTGGAGGTTGAATGAATCACCAATGACTGATGATTCAGTCAATTATTCCTATGTAATAAACTTTATAAAAAGCCAAAAGGATGAGAGTGAGAGAGATTCTGGGGTTGAGAACATGTATGGGGAGAGGTATGGGGGGCGTAGTGTGTCTGGAGAGGGCGTGGAAACTGCACCCCTCCCCACACCTCTCACCCAAGGCATCTCTTCCATATGGCTATTATTGAGTTGTATCCTTTTATAATAAGCTGATAATATAATGTTTTCCTGAACTACGTGAGGCATTCTAGCAATTGATGGAATTGGAGAAAGAGGATCAGGAATCTCTGATTTATGCTGGGGTGGTCAGAAGCCCAGGTCACAGCCTGAGTTTCAGTTGGCGTCTGAAGCAAGGGCAGTCTTAAGAGACTGAGCCCCTAACCTGTGGCATCTCTCTGATGCTTTCTCTAGATAAGTATTGTCAGAACTGAATTAAGTTATATGAGACTCAGTTGGTATCCAGCGAACAAGAGAACTGCTTGGTGTGGCAAAAACAGACCTGCTGTCAGAAGTGAAGTATTGAGAATAGTAATAGTGGTGGACAGAAAACAGGAGTTGATTTTTATTCCCTTGCAATTCATCTGTTACTCCATTCCTGTCCCCCAGCAACCGTTAATCTACTTTTGGTCAATAGACATTTGTTTACAAAATCTTGAATTTATATTAATGGAATCATGCTGTTGTAGATGCTATATGAATGATCAGTAAAAGTATAATAAAAGTAAATTAAAACTTCACTGAGATATATTGATACATATTTATTTAGCTCATGAAAAAGACTAACCTATTCGAGTAAGAAACTCTATTTACTCTGCCACAGGGATGTAAGATGGTATAACCACATTGGAAAAGCAGCTTGGCAATTTCTTAGAATTTGAACTATATGATCCAGCCATTCCACCTCTATGTATTTACCCAGGAGAACTGATACCAGGATTTGTACACAGATGCTCAGATCAGTTTTATTTGTAACAACCTCAAACTTGAAAAACCACTCCAATAGCCCTCACTACGTGAGTAGATAAACAAAATATGGAATATCACTCAGCCAAAAAGAATGAACTATTGATATATGCAACAACATGGCATTTACATGGGGTCACATGTTTAGAGCCACTGTCTTCCTTTGAGGGATTCTCAGTGAAGGAGAGAAAAAGAGAGAAGGGAGATCTGGCTTTAATTTAATCATTTGAAGACTTTGCCCACCCCTAAAATATCTACCTGAGATAGCTCCCCTGGAGTGTATTAGGCAAGGTATGGAGTACAAGGTGGTTAGGAGAAGATAATTTAAATTGTTTGCAACCCCTTTCCCTGTGCCCCTTCTTTTCAGGGAATTTCAAACATGATAGCATTGAACTTGCTTGTGGTTATATTGGTAAAGAATTCTCCTGCCAATGCAGGAGACATAAGAGAGGTGGGTTTGATCCATGGGTTGGGAAGATCCCCTGGAGGAGGGCATGGCAACCCACTCCAGTATTCTTGCCTGGATAATCCCATGGACAGAGGAGCCTGGCAGGCTACAATCCATAGGGTCCCAAATAGTCAGATATGACTGAAGAGACTTAATATACATGCAACATAACATATTTTTGGTCAGACTACATAGCCTCAGATTTTCTCAGGCAGAGTTAGCTCCAGATATTAACAGTGTGAAAATATTTTAAAGTCCTCCCCCACCCAAAAAAAGACATAGGTTTATGAGAAATTAGAGACATATAGGAGAGTCTCTGTAGCATTTAGATCTACTTGAATTTTCAAGGCTCAGGTAAAGACCCAGCAAAATCCTGAGAGCAAGGGTGCATTTTATATAAGTAGTATTCCTTCAGATTTATTCCACTTTGAAGAAGCACATCATGGGTTAAAGCAAAATATGAGCTATGTAAGAGATTAGCTAAACCACTCTGTTCCTTTTAATATTTTACTTCCTCATCAAAGGGCTTCCCAGGTGGAGCTAGCCGTAAAGAATCTGCTGACCAATGCAGGAGACACAAGAGACCTGGTTCAATCCCTGGATTGGATGACTCCCAGAGGATGAAATGGCAACCCACTCCAGTATTCTTGCCTGGAAAATTACATGGACAGAGGAGCCTGGTGGGCTACAGTCCATAAAAGATTAGCAAAGTCCATAAAAGATTAGCAAAACCACTTTATTCCTTTTAAGACTCTTACTTACCCATAGCCTAATTTACTTTATAGTTTGTTGTCCTTTCGTAAAACTCTTCTCATTTGATAACCTCATACATTGTGTTCAGCCATAAATTCTCTTTATATTATTCATACTGAATCAAGTGGCTGCTTTCCATGTTATTATTTTAAAAATTCTTATTCTTCATGTGAATTTTGGTATGGTCTGTTTGTCTCGAGGCTTCCAATTGGCTCATGTGCAATGGACATTTATTTGTTCTTCTTAAGATCAATCTTCTGCTCTTCTCTCAGGTTTTTAGATAGAGCCATTAAAAAAAGCTTAGTTTTTTCTTTACCCTTTCGCTTTTTTTTCTGTTGAATTTCTTCTTGCTTTGTTCCAATAGGCAAAGCATATGCTTCTCAAGCTGATAAAGTGGTGCATATTCAATGAATCCCATATCTCTGTACATGACCCTGGCCAGGATCACTTTCCTTCATACTGATTTGTCACATTTGCATGCATTCTACATGCCAGTATCTACATTTTTCTTTCTCCAGTTTTGTAATTGTTCTCACTCTCTTCTCTTGCAAAGGAAGACCCCATCATATTAATTGAAAGGCATCTTCTACTAGAATCAGCTATACCAACATGTGGTAGGGGAAATACTCCTAGATAAGAGGATCAGAATCTTCATCCAGACTTAGAGAAGACAGATGATTCATAAAGACTCGATCAGCCTTTACCTGTCACAAACTGAATATGTTAGTACCTGTGAAATTTTTACTAAAAGTAGAAGGAAAATAGCACCGCAAACTTTCCAATTGATAGGAATTTAATTATATCCTGCATTCTTTTTAATAATATAAACATTTTTCATCTGATTTATACTTATTTACTTTCATGCAAACATACACTTCCACAAAATTGTGACTTAGAATTCAAAACATAGTTAAGTTTTAAAATATCTGTGATCAAATCAGATGTACTGCAAATTAAACACTTTAAATCTGTTTCATCTATCCAGAGAGGACAAAAGCAGAAAGTATTATCAATAAGCTTCTGATCTCCTTTGATACTTGGCCCCGTGGGTATGTTAACTACCCCTACTTATTGGTTGCACTTGACTGAATGCCCAGTGGGTTTCTGAGGGTATCCCTGCACCATAGGATTGGAGGAGCCTCTGGTCAGGGAAAGGATACTGCATGAACCAGACAAGGCACTGCAGAAATTTTCTTGTGTGGTGATGTTGAAACACTGGCTGAAATGAGAGAGGAGGCCAGGAGATGTGAGGAGAGGTGATACACAGCCACTGATGTAAGTGTCAGTATTAGCAGTGTTAGCAGATAGTGGGATTTAACAGCTGTTCACCTAAAATGTAAATGCTAGAAGGTAGAATAGCTGGTAAGTGATTATGATATAAGCTAGTTGGTAGGAACTTTATACATTTAATTAGTCAAATCTCAACCAACACAAGGCCACCAGATTCAATCTGCCATTTTCCTGCTTTTTCCCAAAATGTGAATCAAATGTCAGATGGTTCAAAAAATACTGATTCCTTAACATTTTATTTATTAAATAACTAATATTGTAATGACATTAGTGAGATTTTACCTGGTGCAGAAATTGAACCACCTTACCAGATCTCCTAAATGGTTGAATACAGCCTTCCAACCTTTATACTAGCACATTTTACTATGCTCTTATTAGCATGAGAAGTTATTTTTAATTGTTGAATTAACAGATGATAAGAATTCTTAACATATTTTTGTTTTTTTTAATTAATTTTTATTGAAGTAGAGTTGATTTACTATGTTGTGTAGTTTCTGCCGTATAGCAAAGTGAATCAGTTATATGTACATATATATTCACTCGTTTTTAGGTTCTTCCCCCACATAGGTCATTACAGCGCTGAGCGGTGTTCCCTGTGCCATGCAGTAGATCCTTATTCTCTATTATACGTATAGTGATGTGTGTATGCCGGTCCTGATCTCCCTATTTATCCCTTCCCTCTCCTGACCCCCTTGGTAACAAAAAGTTTGTTTTCTAACCCTGTGACTACTAATGTTTTGTAAATAAGTTCATTTGTGCCATTTTTTTTAGAATACACATACAAGTAATATTAATGATATTTGTCTGTCTATGTTTGACTTTGCTCAGTATGACAATCTCTGTGTCCATTCATGTCACTGAAAATGGCATTATTTTATTCTTTTTTATGGCTAAGATCCCATTGCATAAATTGTGCCACATCTTTTTTTATCTATTCATCCATCTTGACATATTATACCTTGTGTATTTACATTTCACATCTTTGAATATTACAGAATTTTTTATTTTACTTTTCTCATTGTATAAGTTCTTTATTCCTATGAATAACAACAAACTTAGTGACTTGAAAAAATACAAATTTATTGTCTTTAATTTCTCTGGATCAGGAGTCCAATTTCCTGTAAGGCTAATGATTGCGTGACTGAGGCCCCTGATTTCTTGCTGGCTGTCAGCTCCTAGAGACCATAGGTCCCTGACCCACCCATAGGTCCTCTCACAACACAGGAGAGCATCTCTCTGACAATCACCTTTTAAAGGGCTCACCTGACTAGGACAGGCCACACAGCAACTGCCTCTTTTGATTAACTCTGTCTAATCACAGAAGTGATATCCCATCATGTTCATAGCCCTGTCCACACTCAAATGCCCGCATTTTATAAGATGTGTACACCAGAGAGAAGAATCTTGGGGTCATCTTATATTTCCACCTACTACACTGAGCTAACTCTGAGACATAAAATAATGTATTCTATAGGTACAATACTTAGGTCAGTAGATCAGTATTTAAAATGAAGTAGAGGACAAACAATTTAAAAATAAGCACATAAACTTTTCAACCTGTTACATGAATGTTAAAGATAATTGCCTTATTTTTCACATGAATTTGAAATGTCTTAAGATGTTGAATAAAAGTTGCCGAAGAACCACCCATTTTCATTCCTAAAAATCATACTGAATATAGAAATGCTAATCCAGATAATTACTTTAAAATACAACTTAAACTATAAGAGCAATAGCAACATTGTAAAAATCTTTAGCAAAATGAGGAAAAAGAATTTCTCATAACCTCAACCCCAGGCCTCTCCACCTTGCCTGCCTGACATCCCTGACTCTTGCCCAGATGACTTGCTCATGATGTTCACCTTCTCACCTACTATCCCCAAGACTCCCCCACCACTGTCCTTTGTTACACCCCAACTGGCACATTCTTTTGCTTTTTCTCTAGTAGCATCCAATTGACTCCAGCTTATTACCCATATCAATTCCTGTCATTTCTCACTATGCTGCATGTATACTGAGTCCCTTCTGGCTTCCTTGTGCTATTTCAGAGACTGATCAATGAAGTTTTTATGTATAAATCCTCTAGGCCATGTCCATTGTGCTTGTGTATTGATATGTGATAAAATTTTATATTTTCTTTGTAAATTAGCTGAAGTAGATACAGGTCTTGGTAGCCTCATAAAACTTAGATATTGTCTTTTAACAAAGTGAGATTTATATCTCGTCACTTCTGTATTTCTTAGAAGGCTTCAATCACAATAGTAACAGCTAGCTTTTATCTGTTTAATATTCCCCATGCACTATGCTGTGTGCTTTATATACATTACTTATTTCTTACACTAACTCATTGAATTAGGAAACCATTATCATCACCACTGTTACAAATTGAATGTTTGTGTCCCCGTAAATCCACGTGTTGAAATCTTAAACCTCAGTGTCAGGGTATTAGGTGGTGAAGTGTTTGGTGGGTGATTACATCATGAGGGTGGAGCACTGAAGAATCAGATTAGTGCCCTTCCTTCTGCTATGTGAGAACTTGTGAGAAGACAAGCTTCTATGAACTAGGAATTTGTTCTGATGAGACATCGGTTTTGATGGCACCTTGATCCTGGATGTCCTAGCCTCCGCAACCATGAGAAATAAAATTCTGTTTCTTATAAGCCACTTGATCTGTGGTATTCTCTTATAGCAACCTGAATAGACATTAAAGACAGAGAATCTGAAGCTTATAGTTGAAGTCACATAGCAAAGCTGGGGTTTGAACTCAGAGTCTGAATCGTACGTTTGAACTTGGGCTATTACACTCCTAAGCATTAGACTACAGTCACATGGCATCATTCCTTTGAAAGGCTGCAGCCTGAGAGAGTGAGGAGGGATGATATGAACGTTGTTGCTCATGACTTGAACTAACCTACCGTCACTCTGTAGTTTTTTTAAATACTTGGATCCAAGTAGCATAGCACATTAAGTAACTATTTTAAAGTAATATGATAATAATAATTGTAAAGTTTAGAGGAGTGTGTCTTCATGATTCAATCTAATCTGAATTGCTATTTAAATGTTAATTTTCTCAACATTTTACATGATTCTTGTTCATTTTTACATGTAGTTACTGGAAACTTGTGTGAAAACTCATGTGAAACACAAGTGAAAATTGTGTTACAAACAAAATTCAACTGAGTAAATTTTAAAGATCTTATTGGCTTTATTCAATGATTCATTAATCAGGCAGTATTCATTCTGGCAGAGAGAAAGGGACTCTGAGGAGCTTTGCAAAATGAAGGACCTTTACAGGAAGAAAGAAGCAGGAATAAGTAAGTTATACTAGGCCAAAAAGCAGGTTGCCTATAGCATGGTTTCTTTCCTTTAGAGGATGCTGAGGGTCTGTCAGGTAAATGACCTCACTAGTGCTTACCAGGTGATTACTGTTTGACTGGTTTCAGTTTCCATTTCTGAGAAAGCCAAAACTGTAATTAAGTTAAGTCTCAGTTTGGTGAAATGGGACTTTAACATTAGTGACTCCATTTTGAGTCTGTTCTCTTCTTTTTAATACTGAATTAAAGACATTATGCTCAGATGAATCAAATTCAAATTCAACTGGTAATCACTGAGATCTACAGGGACCAGAAAATGTAATAAGCAATTTGGACTCACTATCTCACTCTGCTTTCATGGACACCATGACATACAGATGATTCTTCCCTTTTAGTCAAGCAAACTAAGTTCTAAAAATGTTATGTCATTTACTGAAGCTTAGGTTAGCTAAATAATAGAACGAGGGTGGATCTGCTCATGAAATAAAGCCACTTGTTCATTCGAGTAGAGGGGAAAGAGTTTAGGGTACTAGAGATCATTTAAACTTACAGAAGAATGAGACAGGACCACTGAAGGCTTGTTAGATGGTGTGTGTTAGGACTGACTCACAAGCTTCAGTGATTGAGAGGCACATGGCATATTTCATAGAAGTGTGGAAGGATATGAAAAGGGTGAGCAATAAAGTAAAGATGATGTTTTTATTAGGAAAAACTGAAATCAGTGCTACCTTACCTGTCCTCTTTATGGTCAGACTTCTAAAAAAAAAAAAAACCAATTCATTCCTTACTGTCACCATTATCCTTTCATTCCTTGAGTCATGACTATCTGACTTTGTCAAATGTCACAAATGTTAGTGACGCCAGTGTCCCTAAACCCAATGGGTATATACATAAAACTAATTTTTAAAATCATTTAGATTTACCCATGTTTACCATTTATTTAATTATTCTTCTTTTCATGTTTCAGACATTTCTTCCCAGATTACTTTTTTTTTGTATACGTAAAACTGAGACTTCCCTAGTGACTCAGTGGTAAAGAACCCACCAGCCAATGAAGGAAATACAGGTTTGATCCCTGGGTTGGGAAGATCCCCCAGAGGAGGGCATGGCAACCTGGTCCAGTATTCTTGCCTGGAAAATCCCATGGACACAGGTGCCTAGGCTCCTCCATGAGGTCACAAAAGAGTTGGATGTGACCTAGTGACTAAACAACAATATGTAAAATTATTGATACTTTTTTTCCATTTTTGAAAACTTCTCCCGTGTTGCCTTGTTCTTGCACACTCCCTGGTCTGAATCCTACGTCTTTTACTTTCCTTTCCTTTTCAGTGTATTTTGCAATCTTCTCTTCTTGGTCAAAAAAAAAAAAAAAAAAAACACTTCTGCAGTTCTTATAGGCTGTATCCCAAGCTCTTTTTTCTTTCTACTGTATGTCCTTAATCTTGCTTGAACCCACATTTTCTATTTTTCCTGATGCTTCACAAATGTCTGTCTCCAGTTGATACTTCTCTAATCTCTGGGTAAGAATTTCTAATTACCTACTCAGTTCTAAGGGGATATATCCAAAACATCTCAAATTCATTTTGTTTTAAAATCATTTCCATCTATTCCCTCTTCCTTCCTCAGATCTCTTCTTCTACCACCTCCTACTTCAGTATGTCACCACCACCCCTGAAATTTCCTCCCCCTGCTGCCCACTAGGCCCTACCGTATCTGACAGCAGTGAATTAATCACCAAGTTCTTTGGTTTGGCCTCCAGAATACATTATAAGTCTGCCTGCCCTTTTATTCTCCATCTCTGGTGTCCTAGTTTAGGTTCTTGTTATCTCCTTTTGGAACATTTTGAGTAGCTGCCCACCTATTGTACTAATCTAGCCTTCCTTCCTCTAGTCATTTTTCCATACCACACCCAAGGTGATCTTTTCAGATTGCAAATCTTATCATACCATTCTATTTTTGAACACTTGTTTTTAAAATATAGACAGAAATCATTGACGCATCTTAAAAGACCCTATTCGATCTGATCTTTTTTAGCCTTTCCCCCTCTTCCTCTTAGAGCTCTAGCCAGCAGAGCCTTTTAAATACACAGAATTTCTTTTCAGGGCCTTTGTTCCTGCACTTACTGTCGCCTGGAAGCATTCCTTTCCTCCCTTCATCTTGTTACGGCTTCCTCACCCTCAGTTCAAGTTTATTTACTAAGAAAAAACTTCTTAGCCCCTCTGGAATGACTAGTGACTAGATCACTATTTGCATGCTATTGGCTAATTGTGTCTTATTCACTGTTTTCATAACATACGCTGCACTTTATACTTACAATGTTATTAATTTGTGTAGCGAATTTCTCCCTCCTAAACTAGAAGTTCCAGGAAGGCAGGACTTGTGCTTGTTTTTGCTCATCATCGGAGCTCTCTAATTTGATAGAAAACCATTCTTTAATAGGTGGATAATATACATACATTTACTACGTAAATTAATAAGTGAATGGTTTAATCAAGATTGGCAATCCTACCTATGTTATATAATTCTTCTGGATATACATAGCGTATCTACCTTACTAGAATAGTCTGTTTTGAAAGTGGACACTAATCTTCGGTTCAGTTCAGGCGCTCAGTCGTGTCCGACTCTTTGCGACCCCATGAATCGCAGCATGCCAGGCCTCCCTGTCCATCACCAACTCCCGGAGTTTATCCAAACCCATGTCCATCGAGTTGGTGATGCCATCCAGCCATCTCATCCTCTGTCGTCCCCTTCTCCTCCTGCCCCCAATCCCTCCCAGCATCAGGGTCTTTTCCAATGAGTCAACTCTTCACATGAGGTGGCAAAAGTATTGGAGTTTCAGCTTCAGCATCAGTCCATCCAATGAACACCCAGGACTGATCTCTTTTAGGACGGACTGGTTGGATCTCCTTTCAGTCCAAGGGACTCTCAAGAGTCTTCTCCAACACCATAGTTTAAAAGCATCGATTTTTTGGCGCTCAGCTTTCCTCACAGTCCAACTCTCACATCCATACATGACCACTGTAAAAACCATAACCTTGACCAGACGGACCTTTGTTGGCAAAGTAATGTCTCTGCTTTTTAATATGCTACCTAGGTTGGCCATAACTTTCATTCCAAGGAGTAGGCGTCATTTAATTTCATGGCTGCAGTCACCATCTGCAGTGATTTTGGAGCCCCAAAAAATAAAGTCTGACACTGGTTCCACTGTCTCCCCATCTATTTTCCATGAAGGGATGGGACCAGGTGCCATGGTCTTAGTGTTCTGAATGTTGAGTTTTAAGCCAACTTTTTCACTCTCCTCTTTCACTTTCATCAAGAGGCTTTTTAGTTCCTCTTCACTCTCTGCCATAAGGGTGGTGTCATCTCCATATCTGAGGTTATTGATATTTCTCCCGGCAATCTTGATTCCAGCTTGTGCTGCTTCCAGCCCAGCGTTTCACATGATGTACTCTGCATATAAGTTAAATAAGCAGGGTGACAATATACAGCCTTGACGTACTCCTTTTCCTATCTGGAACCAGTCTGTTGTTCCATGTCCAGTTCTAACTGTTGCTTCCTGACCTGCATACAGGTTTCTCAAGAGGCAGGTCAGGTGGTCTGGTATGCCCATCTCTGAAAATTTTCCACAGTTTATTGTGATCCACGCAGTCGAAGGCTTTGGCGTAGTCAATAAAGCAGAAATAGATGTTTTTCTGGAACCCTCTTGCTTTTTTGATGATCCAGTGGATGTTGGTAATTTGATCTCTGGCTCCTCTGCCTTTTCTAAAACCAGCTCGAACATCTGGAATTTCTCAGTTCACATATTGCTGAAGCCTGGCTTGGAGAATTTTGAGCATTAATTTACTAGCGTGTGAGATGAGTACAATTGTGCGGCAGTTTGAGCATTCTTTGGGATTACCTTTCTTAGGGATTGTAATGAAAACTGACCTTTTCCAGTCCTGTGGCCACTGCTGAGTTTTCCAAATTTTCCTGGCATATTGAGTGCAGCACTTTCACAGCACCCACTCACAATTCCTTCAACAGTTTAAGTTGGAATATAATAACTAATGTATAATAAGTAAGCTTCATTAACATTGAAACTGAAAAAAATACAAGTAAAAATAAAACTTAATTCAAATCAGTGTTTTATTTTTGGTGTTTTAAACCATGTTTCTCCTTCTGCCTACTCATAGGTATCAGAAATTCTTAGGTATTCTTCAGACCAACAGAATTGGAATAGGAATCCTTTAATCTATATTTTTAAACAATTGCCATTAGTGTTAGCAAGAAAAGTTTATGAAACATCATTTTAACGCAGTTACTATGTCTATATTTACAATAGACATAGTGATAAGGAAAAACCAATGACATCATGCCCACATGTCTAGGGAAAAAATATACCTTTCTTACAGTCTTCCTACTTTCCTTCTTTCTTCATCCATATGTTAATATTGATACAGCCCAAAATCAGAGTCAAGTTTATTTACAATAGACTTACAAATCTTGCCTTTCTCGTCCCCTGATTCATAAGTACACTTTGGGTTTCATCTGACCAATTTTTGCTAAGAGCAGAAACACCTTTGTCCTGTGTGATAAAGAAATTGTTACTTGTGACTTGAAGTCAGTGATTCACTAGTTAAAATTAGATGCTGAATATGTGTTTGTACCTAATGATGTGTACTATATCCTAACAATGTCTCATACATTTTATTGCCTATTTTTTGGGAAGTCTCAACCTAAGCAATAACATTTTTCTAAGTTCAACTCTGTAGGTTAAATCATCTGGAAAATAGCTAGGCTGAGAAAGCCACATTGAGATTATTTCAACAGTGTTTTCATGAAAAATTAGTGTCAAGGAAGACATGTATGCAGATGAGTGACCTCATATTGATTTTATGTAAAGGAACAAATGATTTCCTAGAGAAACAGGGAATCTGGTCTTAGGTTCAGCATTTTACAATGACGATAAATCAGATAAATGGCATTCTGATGGTTCCGGTTTTGGAACAATTAAGATTTCTGTCAGGGTAGAATTTGTGTTTCAGCATTACAATTTCATAACTTAAAAATGGTGTTCAATTCACTTCAGATACTCAAGATGAAAGCCAAATATCTGGAGAACTCCCCTTCTCTTTATTCAGGTGCCCCCCTTTTTTTAAAAAAAAGAAAACTGCTGTACCAAATAGTATCATTCAGAAAAAAGGCAGCAGCGCTGGCTCCTGGCATAAAACCATCATCCACAATATGGCCTCACCAGGCTCGGTTCATTGCTCTCTCTCCTGCAACCTTCACACCGTCAGTTATTAAAACTGCCCTTTATGGTGCTGGAGTCTGTTCCCTGTGTCCATGATCTAAAGGAATAAAAACAGCACCTTTATTTCATGTGTGAACACATGATATGCTGAACAGAATTGAAAACCAGAAAGTAAGCAGAAAAGACTTTTGTCCCAAGGATCTATCACAAAGTCTTTGCAATAATACTATTGCTATATTTATTACCTAATATTTCCCAAGGGGCTTCTCTAGTAGCTCAGACGGTAAATCATCCACCTGCAATGCAGGAGGCCCAGGTTTGATCCCTGGGTCCGGAAGGTTCCCTGGAGAAGGAGATGGCAACCCACTCTAGTATTCTTGTCTGGAGAATTCCATGAACAGAGGAGCCTAGTGAACTGTAATCCATGGGGTTGCAAAGAGTTGGACACGACCGAGTGATTAACACACACACACAGTATTTCCCAAAACATTAGCTGCAAAAATAATGGTTCCAAAAAAGAGTTCTTACACTGTGTCTCCTTCTCAGAGATACACAGTGTTAAAGAAACTTTTATCTTTATTTAACTTGTCAACTGAAAGGAAAACACACAATGTCAGAGCTGTGTTTTGAGTTTCAGTTTTATCAGGGATCTTACTAAGGACCATAGCTGGGGAAACAGCCTCTCAGACAGCTCTGAGGAACTGCTCTGAAGAGATAAGAGAGGAACCAATACCTAGTTAAATTTTTGGCTAGGAAATACATGTAGTCAAGCATACATCTTGGTTAAATATATTACTGCCAAGCACAAAGACCAGAGATATCAACTTAATGATTTTAGTGTTTTTCTGTGATGTATGGGAAGATGCACGAATCTGGGTTCATTGAAACAGTTCTGGAGACATGCATCTTAGCTATCTAGAGGGCCTTTTATCCTGGTTTTCTTTTTTAAAATTGGAGTTTAGTTGCTTTACAATGTTGTTAATTTAGGCTGTGCTTAGTCACTCAGTTGTACTGGACACTTTGCGACCACACGGACTGTAGCCTAGCAGGCTCCTCTGTCCAAGGGGATTCTCCAGCCAAGAATACTAGAGTGGGTTGTGATACCCTCTTCCAGGGGATCTTCCCAACCCAGGGATCGAGCCCAGGTCTCCCACATTGCAGGTGGATTCTTTATCATCTGAGCCATTGGGGAAGCCCAAGAATGGAGTGGGTAGCCTATCTTTTCTCCAGGGGAACTTGCCAACCCAGGAATCAAACTGGGGTCTCCTGCATTGCAGGTGGATTCTTTACCAGCTGAGCTAGTTTCTGCTATACAACAAAGTGAATCAGTTATACATATATATAAAACCCCTCATTTTTACCACAGACCATTGAGTAGAGTTTCCTGTGCTAAACAGTAGGTTGTGAACTGGGAGATTGGGATTAACATATATACACTACTATACATAAAAAAGATAACTGGAGGATCTCAGTTTTCTTCATCCTTAGTTCTTCTCAGGGTGGGCAGCTGCAGTGGTTGCAACTTAACCCTTGTGTTAAGTGACCCTCTGTTGATGGTGAGTGACCCTCTGTTCTTTTTGTTCAGACAAAAGTGTGTTTGACAAAGCTAATCCCTCAACACTTATTTTTGAAGTTGTATAATGTAGGAAATTCTGTTCTATTAATTTGAAAGTATCTTGATGACAGAGACCTAAAATTGAACTTTAAGGATTTCACAGTAACTTTCAAAGTACCTTTTCATGATGAAAGTACCTTTCCTTGTTGAAAAACTGAATGCATAGTTTAGTGTAGGGATGGATGTATAGATGGAAGAATGAACAAGCAAAGAAGTAACAATAATTCTTAGGTCTAACACAGGATACAATTTAGGATATAGTTATTATAAATAGTTAGATTTAAGATGACATGTCAGGTGATACGTCAGATGAACCAATATTTTCAAAGAGAGAGTGAGAGTGAAGTCACTCAGTCGTGTCCAACCCTTTGTGACCCCATGGACTATAGGCTACCAGGCTCCTCCATCCATGGAATTTTCCAAGCAAGAGTACTGGAGTGGGTTGCCATTTCCTTCTCCAGGGGATCTTCCCGACCCTGCATTCAAACCCGGATCTCCCGCATTGCAGGCAGATGCTTTACCTCTGAGCCACCAGGAAAGTTACTATATTTGCAAAAGAGAAAGAAAATATTTGCAAAAGAGAAAGAAAAATCCTTTAACATCATCCTTTTAATTCTATCAACTAAAAAATAGAGTCACAACCTGAAAATAGAGAGTTATTTTGTTTGGTGGTGTCAGCTAAAAAGATATACAACTTGACAATTGTGAGTTAAGTTTTATTTGGGGCAAAATGAGGACTGCAGCCAAGTAGGCAGCACCCCAGGTAGCTCTGAGAGACTGCTCCGAAGAGGAAGTAGGGGAAGGTCAATATCTAAGATTTTGGTGAAAGGAGGAAGTTCAATACCATTAAGCACTCATTTTACAAAAGGTTTTCTGCTAGGCCTGAGGATCTGATGTCACCATGAAGGGATTTAGTGCTTTTCTAGATATGAGGAGATACAGGGGGTTGAGATCATAAAAACAGTTCCTAAAAACATCTAACCATCTAAAGAGCTGTCTCACCAGATTGCCTGGAGCGCAGAGTGCCTTACTCCACACTGAACTCCCTCAAGGGGTGCTGAATGTCAGCAGCTGCAACAGAACAGGGTTCAATCTCCTCGGAGGCAGATGGCAAATGTCCTTTTAGTTCAGTCTTTGGCAGTGCTCTTGGCAAGTGCCAGTTTGTAGTTGACAGTGAGAATATTTAGGACTCAGAGCCCAGGGGACAGCATCTCTGTAGCTCTGAGAAAAGTGCTCCACAGAAGCAGGAGGGGTAGTCAGGCTATATACAAGTTTGCAGCAAAGCCAGCAGGAAGTCTGAACATCAAAGATAAGGTATCAAATTAAGGAATTTAGCATTGTATATGTAGGAAGATGCAAACCTCACTGAATTCATTCCTTTCATATGCATCTCAGCTATCTGAGCTATCTCCCTCATAGCTCAGTTGGTAAAGAATGCACCTGCAATGCAGGAGGCCCTGGTGTGATTCCTGGGTCAGGAAGATCCCCTGGAGAAGGAATAGGCTACCCACTCCATTATTCTTGGGCTTCCCGTGTGGCTCAGCTGGTAAAGAATCAGCCTGCAGTGTCGGAGACTTGAGTTCAATTCCTGGGTTAGGCAGATCCCTGGGAGAAGGGAAAGGTTACCCATTCCAGTATTCTGGCCTGGAGAATTCCACGGACTGTATAGTCCATGGGGTTGCAAAGAGTCAGACACGATTAAGTGACTTTCCCTTCACTCAGCTATCTGGGGCCAAATCCTGTTTCCTTGTTGACCTTAAGGAGTGGCAGATGGTTGCTTCTTGCATTCCCATCTCTTCAGCATCACCTTGTAGGGGTGCTGTACTACAGTTTGGGGAGCCCTTGTTCACATTTGGCGGGCAGAAACTGCTGATGACTATGACATTTCTTGCTTGTCGATATGGCAGGAGATATTTTCATTTCACAGGATATACTTCTAAATATTTTCTAAACTTCCACCTCCCTCAAATCCCTTCCTCCCTCCCAGCCAAGGGCTCTGTTATACCATGAACCTTCTTTATACATCTCTATGCAACTTCACAACTCCATGTTAAGGTTTCTACCCGCTCTACTAATAAACAATCATCTCTTCTAAGCACTTCACATGTATTATCTCATTTATTCCTGGGCTCTGACCTATAGCTGTTATTATTTCCCTCATTGTGTGAATGTGGATAGTGAGTAGTTAAGAATCTTATTCCAGACTGTGCAACTCGTCAGGGACAGAACTAAGTTATCAGCCCAGATGACAAAGAACCTTCAGGCATCATTGTTCTCTATTTATGTTCTGCCCACACGAGAGAGCAGGTTTCACTTGAGTGTTTGCCTTTAAAAGCAAGCACCTTTTCTCTTGGTGACTCATAGCATCTTCTCACACATATGAGTCCCTGTGACAATGAATAAAAAGAGACCCACATGCCAAAATTGTAACTCTGAGTATTATTGCAGTACAATATAGTAATTATGTATCATATTAATTATGGGACTTTAAGGAAAGGGTAAAATATGTTGAACATATTCAATCTCAGAAGACAGAATAATTTATAATATAGTTGAATTATTCGTTATGGTTTAAGATACCAGAATTTGAAAGGAGAAAATCCTCTACTGGTCTGAAAATATAATGTTTAGTAAGAAGTCTCCTGTACAGACAGGTGATCAAAAATAAATGCTGTTTGAGCTCTACATTGGCAGCTTTTCATACCCTGCTTACACAGCTTACACATCTAAACATAAGATTCTCTTTCAAAATTTGTGCTCAGCTATACTATTTCTGCTGCTTGCCATTCCTTGTTGGTATGGAAATAAGATATGGCACCACATGGGTTACTCGGTGAAGTGATTTAAAACTGCAGCATGTTTTTATTACAGCTCTAATATCCTTAGTCAGCTGAAGGCTAGAGATTAATGTCACAATTAGTATGTGGATGTTTGATATGCCTGCCTCCTGGGTTTAGAACACTTGTAAAATGCTGTGGGCTCAGCTGGGCTTTTTGTGGCCAGAGCTCACAAATGTAATATAAATAATCTGATGGGCCTCTGCTGAGATGGGGTTTGAAGATAGGCCTCTCATGGAGTAATATTTGATTTAACTTAGTGGGGGGGAAAGACTTTCAAAGTGAAAATATTACTTTCAGAAGGTAAATATCACAACATTTTTTTTACAGTTACCTGATCATCAGAAAGTCAAATTGTCTGCACTCACCATCCACACTGTGTGAGCTTAATAGATGGCAAGCTGTTGGTCATTTGTCTGATCATGCATGAAGGAGAATTTGCTTTTTCAAATCTCTTTAAAGTTCAAAGCTTACATTTTTAGAATTGAAATATGATTGAGAGATAGCACAGACAGTCCATAGACAGTAGAAATTTATCGAATCTTTAAGCTTTTTTCTATGTAATCATTTAAAAAGTCTCATGAATTATATCGAAAAAATTTAAAATCCCCAACTGGTTGGCTTAAATTTGTGAGTTCAAGAAGGAAGGGTAGGTTTCAATAGTTTAAAAAACATTTTAAAAACAAACTTTAGCAAAGGTATGTTAGATCTTCATGAAGCATGAGGTGATGAAGGCAATTGTATTTAGCAACTTGGCTGTATTAATTTACAGAAAAAAAATTGAGATTTACTGGATTTGATAGATTTAACAATTTAAGAAAGGACATTAGAAGAAATCTAAAAATGTTATGATCAAAAACATACACACATACACACTCATATGATTAATGGGAATTGCCAAACACCTTAGTAAAGTAAGCTTGCTCAGTTGTGTCCGACTCTTTGCGACCCCATGAACTGTAGCCTACCAGGCTCCTCTGTCCATGGGATTTTCTGGCAAGAATACTGGAATGGGTTGCCATTTCCTTCTCCAGGGGATCTTCCCAACCCAGGGATTGAACCCGGGTCTCCTGCATTGCAGACAGACACTTTACCATCTGAACCATCAGGGAAGCCCAGCAAACACCTAAATCTGTATCAAAGATCACAGTTACCAACCTCATCAAGATTAAGTCTTTATTGACTTCTGCCTGAAATCTATCACCGATATTCTTATGCATCTCAGTGAAGGAAGTATCTTTTATGTAATATTTTTAAATGTGAGAAATTTTAAGGAAAATAATAGATTCAAGTTATGGAAAACATACTGATAAGAGTTCCCCTATTATCTATTTATGGGTTTCCCTGGTGGCTCAGTTGGTAAAGAATCAAAGCAGGAGACCCGGGTTCAATCCCTGGGTCAGGAAGATTCCCTGAAGAAGGGAATGACAATCCACTCCAGTATACTTGCCTGGAGAATTCTGTGGACAGAGGAGCCTGGTTGGCTACAGTCCAAGGTGTCGTAAAGAGTTGGACACAACTGAATAACTAACACAGATTATCTACTTATATTTATAGATATTAAAGGGTCATTGATCTGTTTATAAATTCTCCAAGTTACATTGCAAGTTTTGAAGTGTAAGCATTTTCCGAAAGGCTGTAATAGAACTTTGATCAAGTATGTTTGGTAATCTTCCGGAATGTTCCAGATAAGGGTTATTTATAGTAGAGAGAGAACTAACTTTAAAAGGGACTGATACTTTGATGAAAATATGATTTGTTTGTGAGGTGGTTGTGTACAGAGCAAGTTCAGAGTCTGTCCTGCTAAGGAGATAAAAGTTGTTTTTGAAAGACTTGAAGAGACTTAACAACAACAACAACAAAAAGAATAGAAAAATATTAGCAGTAAATTTAAATCTTCTAATTATTTTTAAAAATATCATAAAAAGTTATGAAACAAATGTTTAAAGATTCTGAACATTAATTCTTTAATTGTTGGGTTTTGCTGTTCTTATGGACTTCCCTAGTGACTCAGTCGGTAAAGAATCTGCCTGCAATGCAGGAGACCCAGGTTCAAGACCAGGTCAGGAAGATCCCCTGGAGAAGGGAATGGCAACCCACTCCAGTATTCTTGCCTGGAGAATTCCACGGACAGAGAAACCTGGTGGACTACAGTCCAAGGGGTCGCAAAGAGTCGGACATGACCAAACAACTAACAGACTTTGCTGTTCTAAGATAGTGCTTTGTGTGATGTAATTCTCCCTTTGTGAACAATTAAGGCAATGTTCACACTTTAAACTTATTTTTTTTATACAAATGGACTAATTATTATAGGATTTTGTAATGTTCAGTTATTCATTATCCAAAATTTCAAAAAAAAAAAAAAAAACTATGTGTCTTATATGGCTTCTCTGGATCAAAAATCTCATTTCAAATCTCTGGGACATTTAGATGTGTCTCTGTTTGTAGAGGTGTCAGGCTGGCAGGAAACGCCAGACTGGTGGTGGTTTCTTTCAGATGTCTTTAGGATAGGATTAGCTATAAGTTCTCTCAGTAGTAATGTGTTTGACTTCTCTAGAAACTTGTCTATTCCTACTGGTACCAATAGGATGTGGTAAATGGCTTTGGGAAACAGATTGCTGACATATTTATGTAGACTTGTTTAGAATATTAAATTGGTATATTGATTTACCAATTGGAAATCTTGCCAAATGCATTCAAGACTTTTTGCAAGTCTGAATTGAGGAGAAATAAATGATGTCCTTTTACTATGACACATCATTTTCTTTAGACATTTTTATTTCTTCCTGTCCCACCAGGAACATTAAGAGTTAGACACGGTAAAATACAGCACAGAGTAATAGAGCGTGAATTTACTTGACTTTCTTATCACGATAAGGCTTACAGAAAAGGAGATATAGGGCAGTCAACAAGCACATAAAGCAGTAGGTAGCCAAGACCTGACAGGTGAGGAGAGAACTGAAAAAAGTCAAAACCTAAAGGTTGAGTTAATTAATCAATGGATGAGAAGGACGGTGTTTTAGGAGGGAATCCATTTGCAAGTGGATTAAGACTGAAGAATGGCAAAAGATGGGCTAGAGAGGAAGAAAGGGACCAGATCAGGGAGCCCATGTAGATGTTATGGCAGTTAGACTTTATGACACTGGAGAGCCATGGAAGCATTTGAAGCCATATAATGTAATTTTTCCACATTTCAGAAAGTCCATCCTGTCAGTTGGGTGGAGAATAGACAGGGAGTGGCAAGAATAGATGTTGGGCAGAGAGTTTAAGGAGCTATGCCAGGAATCTCTGCAAGAGAGAGACTTGAACTAGACAGGGGTGGTGATGATAGAAAAAAAGCAAATATAGAAATATTTAAGGTGTAGAGCAATAATAGAACTTGTTGAATAATTTAAGATGGGTAACAGATGAGAGAAAGTAGGGTAGAACCTGAGGTCTGGAATAAACAACTGAGAGGTCACAGGAGGAGGGATAGATTTTTGAGATTAATTAAACTTACTAAATCCTGAGTTTAATTTTTTAAATGTTGAGTTTTACTTGTCTGATCATGTTCCCAAAGGCAGTTAAAATATACATCCAGGGATCAGGAAACTGATCTTGGTTAAAGAAAAATAAAGGTGTAAAAGTACTTCTAATTTCTAGATAAGAATTTCATGGACAGTGGAGACTGGCAGGCTACAATCCATGGGGTCGCGGTGAATTGGTCACGACTGAACAACTACTACTTGCCTCAAACACAACTGTGGAAAACCCAGTCTAGATGAGTATTTTCAGTAATAGTAACATTTACAGGATAGGCAGGAGTTTGAGAAAGAAGCAGAGAGACAGGAGAAAATTCAGGAAAGTGTGGCATTCTGGAAGCTAAGTGAAAAGCAGCTTTCAAGGAGAACTGGTGAACAATCATTGGTCTTCGGTTGAGTAATTCACAGATACTCTTTAAGATAGTGGCTCAGATGGTAAAGAATCTGCCTGCAATGCAGGATACCCAGGTTTGATCTCTAGGTCGGGAAGACTATCTGGAGGAGGAAATGGCAACCCACTCCAGCATTCATGCCTGGAAAATTTCATGGACAGAGGAGACTGGAAGGTTACAATCCACGGGGTCACACAGAATTGGACACGACTGAACAACTACTACTTGCATCAAAGATAACTATGTAAAACCCACCTATTGGCTCCACCCTCAGGAAACTAACAGTGAAGTGGAGAAACAAATACACATCAATATTTGTGTACAAACTTGTGTACAAATATCAAGCCTACACATAAATATTTCATTGTAAATGTCAGCAAAGTATAAAGAGTAAATTTATTATAAAAAGCTACAAAAGTATGAAGCAGGTGAACTTGTATCTGTGAGGCCTGGGAACCCCTGTCTCAAGATGTCAACACTGATTTAAAATATGAAGAATAAGCAAGAGCCCATAAGGCCTGGGGTGGGAGCAGGCAGTCCTGATAATAAAACAGCAAGAGCTAAGAACTTACTGTGTGAAGGACCAGGGCCTGTGCCCTGACTCCTAGGTTTAACCTGAAACTATATTTTGGCATGAGAGTGATCTAAGCTTTCAGGAATTTTAATAAAGTAGAAATGACTTATTACTCTTGGGCAACCCACCATGTAGGGAGGGCAGACCTATATCCTAGGGTCGACAGAGATATTGGAGCTTAGCACTCATCTGTTTCAGTCAGAGAGGTCATTATGGAGGATATGACCTTATTGCTTATTAATTTGTTAAAAACTTATTAATGCCATTACGTATGTGAGATACTATGGGGGAGAATGGGTGCCATATTATTCTTTATAGAAGTTATCATTATTATTGTTTTGAGGGATCGTCTATATGTTTATTCATTTTAAGCATGTAATTGAGTGTTTGGTAACTTTATAAGTTGTTACATTGGTCTTTAACATTTTTTTAAAACATGGATCAATGCAGTTTTACTTCTTTGGATGGTAATGGATGCTCTATTATACCTGGCTGAACTATGAGTTGTCCTCCTGGTGAAGTCTTAACCAGAGGCAATGCCAGGTGCTAGACTATTCTTTCCAGGAAGAAATTACACGTCTAGTGCTCAATTGAGCAGTGAAAAGAGAAGAAAGCCACATATTTTAAGTCACATTTTAAGTGCTAATTAAAGACTCTTCAGGTATCATTCTTCTTCCTGTTGTTGTTTTCTTTGAATATGCAATTAAGACAATCTTACTCTGGTACCAGTGTTCGATGTGCTGATTCAGAAGCTCAGGGTGTATTGGTTTGTGGTAATTGTTTAATGTACTCTGTTCATCTGTAGATAAGAAAAGCAGCCACGTGGAAAAAAATTGTGTTCAGTGTCTCACAGGGGCATGATTGGTGACAACACTGAGATTTAAATGCCAATTCTCAAGCACAGCCAAGGGTGTCCTACAGTGACCATATCATCTGTCCTTGAGGGAAAAATGTAGTTCAAGAGGACTTTTTGCCTCAGATTCAGGATAAAATGCCTGATGAGTAATTTGCTCTTGAAATCTGAGTTTGATGAAGCCTTCATGTGTGGTGGTCTAGAATACCACTGCCCAGATACTTCCTCTCCTGCTTTAGAGCAAAACAGTGTGGCTGCTGCTTTAGATTATGAAGCAATGCTTCTTTATATATTTACCGAAAAACAATGATCAAAATGAATATGCGCTTTTTCCTGTTTTAGATGTAATCCATGTGGTTTGTATGTTTTTTATAAAATTTTCTACCTTTTGGTTCAAAAGGTACAGATGATTATGAAGGTGTTATTGGGGAGCACATCATATGTGTGAGTAACAATGTGAAGTTCTTTCTCAGATATGCTAGAAAATAAACACTAGTGGACTCACTGTGATGAATAACTTGGCTTTAACACCAAGGGAAATAAAATCACTTCATTTGCTCATGAATTGTCTTTCCTAATTTGAGCTATATATAAATGCACACTTGAAAGAAAGTGAAAGTCACTCAGTTGTATTAGGCTCTTTGTGACCTCATGGACTATATGGTTTATGGAATTCTCCAGGCCAGGATACTGGAGTGGGTACCTTTCCCTTCTCCAGGGGAATGTTCCCAACCCAGAGATCGAACTGGGTCTCCCACATTGCAGGCAGATTCTTTACCAGCTGAGCTACCAGGGAAGCCCCAAATGTACTTCAAAAATGTCATTAAATATTCAGATTTTACCTGAGTAAGATCATCACAGCGTAGATCATCTTTTTCTTCGGTGTTTTGCATGGGGTGCTTTTTGTGTTGAACTTTCATATGCTAACTATATGTACAGTTATCTAGTATTTTCTCCAGTGTAAGACTTTTAATATGTTAAAAGACAGTTTTCATTGGTTTTGATATTACACTGGCATTTCATATTTGACCACTTTTGTTTTTCAGAAAACTCACAACAATATATATTGAAAAAAAGATTTTCCGTTCCACATGTGTGCTGTTTGTTTTAATCTGACCAATTTAGAAAACGTGAATATCTTTCAAGCAATCACTATATTTGTGTGTCACATATATTATTCTTTATCTGAAAGGTATAATAATTAGAGGATTATTACTGTCCTTGTGAAGTGAATTAGGGTCTTTTAATTTCTTTTTTCTTTCTTGTGACTCTATTTATTTCTTAACTAGTGTGACAAATGTGGCTTAAAATAACAATTGTACTATTACTGGTGGAAAATGTGCTGGTGGTGGCAGCGCTGGTAATAGAAAAATGTCACAGAGCACTCATTTTCCTCTTGATTTAGTGCAGTGGTGGCTACAGAAAAAGTTGTAATAAAAGGAATAATGGAATTGCTAATATTATAGCAGAGTGGGATTTTGCTTTGATTTATTGAAAAGATAACACACTAATAAGCATCTAATTAATAACTGTTCACAAAACATAATTGTTAGGCTTCAAATTATTCTTTCACTATAAGCTAATCAAGATTTTAGAAACAATTCAAATTAATGGAAAAATACACTTTGCAAAATTAATGGTTACTTAGATTTAATAATAGTTTGAAAATGGCAGAAAATAAAAGCATGCAAAGAAACTAAATATCTGTATAATATCAAACAAGTTTCAAGCTGTTTCAATAGCCATTACTCAAAAAATTGATTAAGATCATGCATATTATGATTATCAGAAAATTATCATGTACTACTGAGCTGGAAACACAAAATGAACCGTGATTCCTAATAGGATTTTATTATCTGTGTCATTAACGTTACCAATAATCCAAATTCATTATGTTTGCAACATTTGGGTAGAAAAACACATGATATAAGTGTGCCCCCAAGTGGCTATAGGCCAGTTTGTAAAAATGTAGAAAAATACCTAAATGTTTTGAATGAGGACTTTAGCTGGTTATATTCTCCAGTAAATCTCCTATAGATTTTACAAATATTTTGTTTTTAGTAGATACACATTAATCAACCCTTCTACATGTGGTGTGGCACTGTGAAAACACATTAAGTCAACAGAAAAGATTATTTTTTTCCCTCATATACATAGTGTTTGATTATGTTAAGCCTGAGTAATTCTCTGTCAAGTATTTTAAAATACCTTTTGTGTTTAAAAATAGGAGATTGGATTAAGTAAGAAAATGTGTATTAGGACAGGCTCATGGCCTATAAAAGTAGTGAGCCTATTTTTGTGATATACATGAAAACTGTTAATTGTTTATAAATGTTGTTAATCAGCAGGATATTGGATATCTATAAGGTATGTTGTAGATTCCACAGAATTTGAAACCCCCTTTCCATAGACCTCCTTCATAGACTTGCCAACTCTTGTATTTTGACACAAAGATATTACCCAATTAATACTCTTCTTCATTTAATTCTCCAGTCACTAGTTCCAAGATGCAAAAACTTATTTGTTGATCAGTTCATGATTTGGAAGAACTCTGCAAGAATTAGTTATTAGTGACCCTATTAGATGTAAGCCCACACCTAGATTTCTGAGGCAGCGCAGTGTGTCTACAATGGGACATATGTTAGACAATTATGAGTTGGGGGTATTAAAAGTCTAAGACAAGCAGGATTATAAAACATTCTGAGCCAGGAAGAAAAGTCTCAAATAACAGAAAAGGAAAATATCATTATAATCACATTTGAATTTTTGAGTGACAAATACTACTTCCTTGAGATGTTATGAAAGCAAAAACACTAACTATACAGTTAAAAGATTGAATTTTCAGTTGAAATAGAAGTTTTGAGTCTAATCAATTAAACATTTCTAGTCTCAAGGTGAGTTTCTTCTAGCTGAAGTATAACTTCCCATGTTTCCCATTCTGTTACTTTGTTTAACCTCAAAGTCTTTTTATCCACTCTGACCTTTTTTTTTATTGAAAAATTTAAAAAGTAAAATCATAAATAGACTCAGTTTTAAGGTGTACAATCATTGAAGAAATAATAGACATTTATATTCCCCTACTAAAAATTTCTCTTAATTAAAATGATTTAGCATAGTAATTGTATTTGATTGTGAAGAAAAGTTTTTTTTAATTTAATTATAGAATTAGAAGGAATCAAACAGTTTTTAAAAAGATAATCACAACTGACCTCTAATTTTAGTTTGGTAAGTTTAACATATATTTTTAAAGTTCTCAGAACAAGATTTCATAAATAAACGATGTCTATTAATTTTTTGCTAAGATCAAAATGAGTTATATATTTTTAAAAGACCATTTCTGACCTTACCCTTTCTACCTATGTTATCTAAAATAGGAACTCTAAGCATAAGTCAAAGTCAAAATCTAAATTATAATAGTAATACTATTTCAAAAAATTACTTTCTGAAACAGTCTCTTCACACTGATAAACAGATTAAAGTAGAACAGGAGAACAAAAAGACAAAGTAGTGGATAAAATGATAGTATTTGTAATCTTAATTTAAAATCTCAAAGCATTGTATAGCTCCTAGTAAAATGTGGACTTGTTTAATAGATAATGGTTTTCAGCCAGAAAAATTTATTGAGTGCCTGAACTAAATGACTTCTTGTGCATTGTTTGTTCTTGTTATCTGAGGCTCCTTAATAACTTGTATTTTGCAAAGAAATTTCAAATTAATTGTTCTTAATATAACATTTTTATTCGATCGTATTTATTGATAACTCCTTGTGTTTTTGAAAATAAAGCCAGGAATGTTCTTGTCAAGGTTACTCACTGAATGGGGGTCATTCTTACGTGCTTAGGTTGGAAACGTGTTATGGAACAGTGAGGCGGTGACACTGAGACAGGGCTACCTAAATCCACCAGAACTACCTATTGGCAATTGCTTAATTTATATTCCTTTCATCTCATCTAATTATCTAATTAGCTCTCTTTTCAGAGTAGTTATAGATCTTATGCACTGATCTCTTATTCGACCTATATAGCACCTTCTACTAGTGGATAAGTTAAATGATATCAGACATGTTTTAAAAATATATGTTGTAAGTGATGCACACTTTAAAAAAGAAAAAGAAAAGTCATCTTTTCTGTTCATAAACAATGATTTTGTTGGTAATGCACCAAATAATCTTTTAAAGAGTAGGCTTTGACCACTAGCATACCATATAACATTAGAAAGGAGCATATGCCACAAGCAAGAAGCTCAATGTTTCTCTTCTAAAAAATCTCCTAATTATTTACTCTTACTTCCTACTTCTTATTCACAAAGCTAAAACACACTAGTGCTAAGATATTGAATTATTTTTTTTTCTCTTTCGATCACGATGTATTGTCCTCAAACCATTCATTGTAATAATGTTCCACGCTGCTCTGAAATAAAATGGGGGAAAGGCGTACTCCATGAGGGTGACTTTTCAGCCTGAGCAGTTTTACACTGTCTTGATCAGACATGGTCCCCAGTTTTCAGTTGGGTTGGTACAAAAATACGTAATTGAAGTCCTCAATTCTAAAGGTAAATTCACCATTAATACTTTTTCTTCCTATGGAAACGTAGCAGATAAAATTGTATGCATTTTAATTTCCATCAACAGGTATGTGTATAGTGAACATTTCATTTGCACTGGTTGAAAAGGAGTAATTGACCAATAAAACGCCACATGTATTATCTCTGAATGTTTCTATGGTATAGGCACAGATATATTATCAGCAAAAATGAATGCCTCTCAAATTCTGGCCAATGGAAATGATATAGAATGCATTGTTTTTACCCCCATTGTTCTATGATTTTAAAATAGGCCACAATGCAGAATTTACTTCCAAGAATATTCAGTGTCACTGATATGTACAGTAAGAGTGCTACCAAAATGCATCAGTTTTCAGAACTGAAGGCATCAGACACCCCAAATCCTTGCTACCTCAAATAAATCAAAACTTAGCAAAGAAAGGTGACAACACATTAAAATGTTTGTGTGAGAAATTCTGCCTTACAACACTAGTTAGACAAGTTAGTATCTATCAAAACTAAATGCATCACACAGCACCTTTTATATCTTGAAAAGTGTACATAAGCAAGAGTGGAAGAGAAAAAGCATTAATTAGAAAAGCCCACAGTCTTTCAGATTCTCTTTGATTATTATATCTGTAACTGCATCAAACACAAACTTGACATTTTGAGTATCTGTGGCACAGGTCATGTGGGAATAAATTTCCTTATCTTCTTTTTTTAAATTCAGGTCTAGAAACTGGTTCTTGATGTAATTCCCTGCATCTTCAAATGTATTTGGACCTTGTTAAAAAGAAAAGTTGAAGAAGTAAACCATAATTGCATTTGAAAAGCATACAAGTATAGATAATCTTTTAGAATTTTACTTTGCGTGCTGTTTGATGTGCTCAGGATTGAAAAATCAAAATGGCAATGGTTAATTATCAGGGATTTATATAACATCTACTTTGTGCTGGAAATTATGCTTACCCCACTGGGGATTTCAAGTGGTTAAAATGTAACCTCTGCATGAAAACATCAAAATATAGTAGAACTACTAACATATTTGGGGCTTCCCTGGTGGCTCAGTGAGAAAGAACCCACCCACCAATACAGAAGACACGGGTTCTATCCCTGAGTCGACAAGATCCCCTAGAGAAGAAAATGGCAACCCACTCCAGAATTCTTGCCTGGGAATTCCCAAGGACAGAGGAGATCGGCAGGCTACAGTTCATGCGGTCGCAAAAGTGTCAGACATAACAGAGTGACTAAACAACAGCAACAACTAACGTATTTGTATAACAAAGTGAGTGAGCAAGCCTAGATGTATGTCAAAGACTATGCTGTGTGCATGTGTGTTAATATGAACTAAAGGAAAGAATGGAAATTGAAGATGAATGGAATACATAATGAGGTAGTATTTGAGCTGGACTTTGAGGGTAGGTAGGAGAGAGAAAAAAAATTGTGTGAATGAGAGCGAAAAAGTGATAGGCATGTACTGTAAGATTCCAGCTATATGACATTCTCGGGGGGGCAAAAGTATAGTAATAGCAAAAACAGTGGTTGTCAGGGTTGGAGGTAAGGAAAAGTACCTGAATAGGTAGATCACGGGGAGTTTTAGAGTACTGACACTATTCTGTGTAACACTAGGATGCTGGGTACCTGACATGCGTTTGATATTACCCATCAGACTGTGTAACACAGAGCTTACTCTGATGTAAAATATCATCATGGACTTTGGTTAATAATGTATCAATATCTGTGCACCAGTTGTAACAAAACGAATGTATGACACCAAGTCAAGGTGTTAATAACAGAGCAAAGGATGGGCGCTGACCAGAGAGGAAATATATGAAAACTCTCTATTTTCTGATCACTTTTTCTATCAACTAAAAATTGCTCTAAGAAATAAAGATTATAACTTATTGGAACACATAAAGTGCTTAATTATGATTCTATATTTACTTTGTCACATTCAATACAACATTCATGTAATTATACTTAATGACATGACAAATGTATAAGCATATAATTAATATTTATAAATAAGAAAAAAGGTATAAGCAGTCATTATAGATTAGCCTAAGTAGCTATTTTGACAGAGTGCCACAACCCTAGCATATCTGGGCTACCCACATATCTAGGTGGTAAACTAGGTTTATATTTATGCTTGAGCTAAGTCGCTCAGTTGGGTCCAATTCTTTGCGACCCCATGGACTGTAACCCATCAGGTTCCTCTGTCCTTGGGGATTCTCCAGGCAAGAATACTGGATTGGGTTTCCATGTCCTCCTCCATGGGGTCTTCCCAACCCAGAGATCAAACCGAGGTCTCTTGCATTGCAGGCAGATTCTTTACCAACTAAGCCACAAGGGAAGTCCATGTTTATGTTTAAACCATACATATCTCCATCTAACACAGTTTCATTAACAACAGAGGATATAACTATTTACCAAAAATAGTCTCCAAAAGAAATACAACCCTTCTAGAGAACCTCACATTTATAGTTAATGGCAAACAGGGTCAATACTAAAACTCTTGGAGGTAGGAAAATGAAAAAAAGCTATCACTATTCTCAAATTGATTCAAGATCTTCCTCTGGAAACTTAATTCTGACTTTGAAGAGTCACTGAGATCTACTACAGCATTACAAGGTTTCATTGGGAAATATCTAAAAAATGCCAATTCGAAGTAAAATTTATACTCTTATGATAATGTTTAAGATAATATAGTTTGCAATGTCATTTGATACATTATATGGAGTCTTAGCCCTGTTTGGTCTAACCAACTCCCCTTTACTCATTAGAGCTTTGCTTTAATGCAGGCAGTGTAGAAAGGGTTTCCTCTTTTATTTGTAAAATTCTTTCCAATGTGGATCATACACATGACTCAAAAAGTATCATAAGCCTCAAACCTTCTAAATATTATACATCAAGGTTCAGATAGAAAAGTGTATCTCTATACAAGAATTTACTACTTTGGAATTAAAGGAAAAGAATCTTACCAGTATACTCTGGAAAGCAGATACTAAGATGCACTTTGGTAACTTTTTCTTGAAAGAGATCTTTTTTATTGAGAAACAGGACAATGGAGGTGGTGGCAAAATATTTGTGATTACAGATACTGTTGAACAGGTGAAGGCTTTCATGCATTCTGTTCTGTTAGATATAAAAGATGAAAATGTGTACGATTGTTGTTTGCAAGATATTAATGGTGGGAATTACGAACAAGGATCTAGAAATAACATCTGTCTTTGGAAGTTCTTAATTGAGTTGGGAAATGCAGCAGTCATATTGGAAATCACAAATGCTTATTTTTTACCTCGCTCTTGTCTTCCTTTTAGACTTACCACTTCTTCATCTTCCACCAGAACCATGTCATAGGCACTGAGTGCAGCACAAAATATAATGCACGTAACTCCTTCAAAGCAGTGAATCCATTTCTTTCTTTCAGATCTCTGTCCACCTACATCAAACATTCTTTAAAAAAGTAAGGATAACAGAAAAATGAATCTTACAAATGTCCTCCAAAATTTACATTAAGATGAACGTTTGGCATTATAAATGAATGCTCTCATATGCTTAAAGGTAGTCTTTTAATTTTTATTGATTATGAAGTAAGACTTATTTGGGCAACTTGCAGCTCGAGGACTACAGAAGAGGAGAACTTTTATTTATTTTTTGGTTTTCATGCCGGTATTCCAGGTGGCGCTAGTGGTAAAGAACCTGCCTGACAATGCTGGAGATGTAAGAGGCGTGGGTTTGACCCCTGGGTTGGAAAGATCCCCTGGAGGAGGGAATGACAACCCATTCCGGCATTCTTGCCTGGAGAATCCCCTTGGACAGAGGAGCCTGAAGGACTACAGTCCATAGGGTTGCAGAGAGTCAGACTGAGGTGACTTAGCATGTATTTACACAGGGTAGAGTAAAATAATTCATATACTGACTTTGAGCAACTGGGAAATTTACAGCAGTTTGAAGTTTTAGTAAGATACGTGTTGGCCTTAGAGATTTTGATCAAAGACTATCTGTATTCTTAAATTACTAGAGCCCAGAGAAGATTGAAAGTTGTCATGGTTCTGATGCTACAAGTCTTGTTTGTTCACTGAGCTCCTCCTACATTCATTCATTTGAACAATTATCATATGCCTACTATGTACTTGACACTGTGCTAAGCCTACTGACACAAAGATAAAAAGATACAGTCACTGTCTTCAATGGGCTTGCTGTCTTGTAAAGAGAAAAATAAATTATAATATTTTGTAATAAATATTCTAATTTGTTGTTGTTGTTCAGTCACTAAGTCATGTCTGACTCTTTGTGACTCCATAGACTGCAGCATGCCAGGCTCCCCTGTCCTTCACTGTCTCTCAGAGTTTGCTCAGATTCATGTCCATAGAATGTAACATAGATGGTAAATTCTAACATAGAAAGTAAAATATGAGCCCAGAGGAAGATTTAAGTCACCCTGAGTGATCATGAAACTTAAAGGAGATATTTGAAAATTTGGCCCTCCCTCTGGTTTTGTATTTTGGTAAAAAGCACCCGTGTGGACAGAGAAACTCAATGAAGAAGCTAGGAATCCTTTGTAACCCGCCTCTTTCCCTTATCCTCCATATAGTGCACATGTGAAATGCAGTTTCTAATTCATCAACTCCTTTGAAACTCCTCTCTTGTACAAGCCACCAGTTTCTCACCAGGGACACTATAGAAATGCTCTAATTGGTCTCCCTGTTTCTAAAAGCTCTAAAAACAAATTCTCACAGCACTCAGAATTTTCTCCTACTGTAAATCTTATTATATCACTTTCCTGCTTACAATTTTTCAAAGGCTTCTTTGCCCCTTAGTGTATGCTCAGTCACTCCAGTCGTGTCTGACTCTGCGACCCTGTGGACAGTAACCCACCAGACTCTTTTGCCTATAGGACTTTCCTGACAAGAATACTAAACTGGGTTGCCATGCCCTCCTCCATGGAATCTTCTGACCCAGGGATTGAATCCACATCTCCTGGATTTCCTGCATTGCGGGCGAATTCTTTACTCCTGAGCCACCAGGGAAGCCCTTAGCATCAAACACAAACTTTTTCTGACGACCTCTCAGGTTCTAGCTGTTTTTGTTTATTCCTACTTTTGCAAGCTTAGTTCCTACCATTCTTCTTTTCAATGCAATCCAATCACAATGCTATCATTCAGTTCCTTTAATATAAATCTAACTTTTTGCTATCTTAGGACTTTTGCATAGTCCATCTCCCTTCCAGGCAACATGGTTCAGTTCTTCCTTCCATAAGACTTTTTTTTTCCCCTCAATATTCGGGTCTTAATATCAATATCGAGACTTTGCAGATAGCTACCTACAGCATCCTTTGTAAATTGGTAAATCTTTCCGTTGCCCATTTACTTTCTGTTGTATCACTCCATTTCTTTTATAGTAATTGTCACAATCAATAGCTGTGATTTATTTTTTCATATGTTTAGTAGTTATTATCTCCCTAATAGAATAGTGGTCTCATGAGGGCAGGGACCTTATCTACATTGAAGATGGTTACATTCCCCGTTCCAGGCATTGTGCCTGTAACGTAATAAACATGCAATAAATATTTTCAAATAAATGAATAGTTTCCATATTAACGAAATGGAGGGAGGATTTTTACCCAAAGTGCATGTCGAAGTCATCAAGGCATGAGAGAACATGGCATGCTTGGGGCAAATAATTATATTTTGGAGAATGTGAAGATTAGGGTAAAATATTGAAATTTATGGCCTGAGTCAGCAAATATTTATTGAGCATTTATTATATTCTAAGTGTCAGAGTTTCAGTCTTGAGAATCTTCTGATCTGGTTGTGGTGGTGGTAGTTGTGTGTGTATGTATGTGTGTGAAATGGAGTGATCAGAAATTGCAGAGATGATAGTGTGTAAAAAGAATGTTCCAGATAGAGGCAATAAGAGCAAAAACAAGAGCAAGGGATTTGAGCACGTAGGAGTAAGCCTGAGGTGTTAGACCAGAAATAGATTTTCTGTCTTTTCTATTACATGAGATCAGTTTTTATATTGTGGTCAATGGTAATCCATAGGTGATTTTGAACTAGGGAATTAACATTTGCTTGTGTGCTTATTGGTAGGTCACTTTGATCTGAGTTCAAATCTGAAGACAGATTTGATGAGGAAGAGACTCGAGGCAAAGGAAAAATTACAGGGTTTTCATAATAGCTTGATCCCAAGATATTAAATATTCAATACCAGGGAACACCCAACCTGTACAGATATTTCAAAGGTAATAACTATAATGGAGTATTAAACATCAGTCAGCTGACTTATTGAAGATAATCAGAAGTACCACACATTGTATTTCTCTAGTGCTTAATATTTCAACATATTAAACCAGTAAAGAATAGACATATAGAACTAAAATTCCTCAAATATGTGTGAACAAATGCAAAATCACTCCATTTAATAGTATATTAAAAGAGAAGTTGCTCATATTATTGAATACGATGTTTAGGAGTTCGATAGTTGTGTGGTTTAGAAATTTAAATTCGGTGTCAATAAGACTGTTATGGGGTTCCCTGGTAGCTCAGCTGGTAAAGAATCCACCTGCAATGCAGGAGACCTGGTTTGATCTCCCTTCTCCCCTGGAGATACAATTTGATCCTGTATCCTTGGGGCTTCCCTTGTGACTCAGCTGATAAAGAATCCACCTGCAATGTGGGAGACCTGGTTCAATCTCCCTTCTCCCCTGGAGAAGGAAACGGCTACCCACTGTAGTATTCTGGCCCGGAGAATTCCAGGCCAGACTGGAATTATACATGGACTGTATAGTCCACGGGATCACAAAGAGTTGGACACAACTGAGGGGCTTTCAGTTTCACTTTCAAAGACTATTGTAAGTGCTGCTAATTATCAAACCCTCTACAGTTTCAGACTTGCAATATAAATGGAGGAAGAGGACAGTTTTGACTTAAAGGTTTTGTTTTGACTTTATATGTAAAAATTAGCCAACAAATTTAACTTTTAAAATTTAGTAAGCATTCTTATAGAAGCAAGGATGATAAATATGCATTCAGACTTTTAACCTTTTAGTCAACAATTATTTAAACTTCACCATAAAGTTATTAGATACAATTATCTCTCTAAGCAACTTGCCCAAGGCTCATGAATCCAGTTGATATTAGAGGCTGCTGTGTAGCAGGTGCCATGTTAGGTTCTCCTGTGTATGACAGTTATGCTGTGAATGTTAAGCTTTGTTCTGAAGTTCATTAGGTCTACTTCCTTAGACTACAGGTCGTAACAAGTACATCTATCTACTGTTAGCTGTCAAATCCTCACCAAGTAGAGTAGAAGCATATTTGTTGTGGAGCCTTCTTTCCCCAGGTCAGAAAATAGCTTTTTGTGTTGTCAAACAGATAACTGTTCAAAACTTTAAAACTTTCCCCTTCCCAAGGGTTGTGTTGCATTCTTTTAATGGACCATCTGGTTATCCCCTGACTTGGATCATTTATCTTCTCTGAACTCTGCTATTGATATTAACACTTACGTGTGAAAAGTAGCTATTCTCCTTTTCAGTCAAATATTTAGTTGATAAGAGGTATAAGTTATGTAAATAATCCTTAGCCCACTGTTCTCTCAGTATATCTTACAGCCTCCCAAGGAAGGGAGGACAAAGATTACTCAGTCTTAAGGTTTTATTCATGTTGATAAAATGGCTTCTGAAAAATCTTAGATTGCATGCTAATAATCCTCTCATTTTATGACTCACTTGATAAAGTGTTTTTTTCCCCTATGCAGAGTGATGGTAGAGACACAGGTCCAGGGAGCACTGACCTTTTCTCTAATGCCATCTGCTATTACTGAACTGAAATACTCATTGGCAAAGCAGATCAGTGGCTGGAGTTTTGCTTTTATATTCATTCTCTTGAATATTACATTTTACTTTGCTGCTGTTGTAGTAATTTATTTATTTTTTTTTCCATCAATTGTACTTTTAATTTGGTATCAGGTAAACTATGAAGCAGTTTAAGCCATTAATCTGCACTTGCTTGATTATATCTGTTGACAATGATTTTTACGTTTATTCAGACACCCACTACCATATTATTGAGTGTGCATGTGCACTCAGTCATGTCCAACTCTTTGCAACCCCGGGTGGACTGTAGTCCACCAGACTCCTCTGTCCATGGAATTTTCCAGGCAAGTAACTTATTTTTTACATGTCTTTTTATGTTTATCTCCTCCTCTAAATTTTAATTGGGGCTTACTTTAGAGAAGGGAATGGCTACCCATTCCAGTGTTCTTGCCTGGAGAATTTCATGGACAGAGGAGCCTGGTGGGCTATACTACATGGGGTTGCAAAGAGTCAGACATGACTGAGCAGATAACACTAAAGCATTATAATCATTGAAAAAAATGTGGAGATTCCCAAAGTGGAGCATGTAAGAAATATAAATACACACTTCGTCATCACTATTCTGAGAAAAACAATAATAGAAATCAGAGGACAACCTGTATATTTGCTAACTGAATATCTGGATTGGTTAAATATACTGGGACAATAAATGAGGTGAATGGATATGTGATGTGGCTTGAATATCCTTAATTGCCTGAATAGTTGATAACTAGAGCTTTAATGACTTTAAATGGAACTTTCAGTTTTCATTTTGAAAAGTTCTTTTTTCTTTTTTTTTGATTGCTTGATTGACTTAATACATGTGTCCTTAAGTCTGATATTTAAGTAAGGATTCTTAAATATTAAAATGTGTCTAACTTAAATGTGTTTAATGTGTTTAATTAAAAATGTGTTTAATTAAAATGTGCCTGACATGTATGATGTAACTAAAAATTCACAGGTCAGGCTTTTAAGCAAAAATTGAGCATCAATTATTTGTTAAACTGCCCATGGTATTAATATAGGGCAAGCCATCACAGTTTTATGGCTTTATATTAAACAGTTGACTAAACAGTTGAGTTTTATAGCCCATTTTAAACAGTTGGAAAAGCTTCTGAATTTTACTAATTTATGTTAAACAATTGGCTAAATATGGAAGAGGGCATGGCAACCCACTCCAGTATTCTTGCATGGAGAATCCCATGGATAGAGGTGGGCTACAATTCATAGGATTGCAAAGAGTTGGACATGACTGAAGGGACTTGAACACACAAATATTTAACCACATAAGGTTATTCATACTTCATGTTAGAATAGGTTATTATGAAATAACAGACCCTTTGTTTACTGTCAAAGTCATTGCATAGTCTAGGACAGCTAAAAATAATGCTATTGCAGCTAATTTTTTGTAAGATGTCTTTGCTCGTCCTATAAGCATGTGACTCTCTTGGAAAAATAACAATTTCTGACATCCTTTATGTATTTGACCACAGAAAAATAAGATCTAATATGAGTAGAAATTTATTTTAAGCTCTTGTGTCAAATGGGATGTATTCAACATATTTGACTATATCAGAATTGGTATAACTTTTAAAATTTTATCTTTTTATTGAAGTATAGTTGACATACAAAATTATATTATTTCATGTTACAACCTAGTGATTTGACATTCATATACGGTATAAATTGATCCCCACAAGAAATCCAGGTGTAAGGTCCTAGGGAGGCTGCCTGTGTCAGGGCCGACAGGTGTGTTTGTGTCACCACTGCACAGTCTGAGCAAAAGAGCTTCACTGAGTCTTTCCCTGGTGTCCAGTTCTGAAAATAAATTAGGGCAGATGCTTGCAGGTAGAAAGAATATGCACCACGGTCATTCTAAATCTCTTAACTGCTTGTTATTAAGAAACAGAATCAAAAGGATTAACCACCATAAGGTAGCCTGGGGTCTCTAAACTCCTTTAATTGTTAATATCATTATATATTTTCTACTAAATTTGGGTGTAACTTAAAATGCCTACAGAAGAGCTCTCTGATTATTGAATAATATAACGCTTAAAGTCATAAAAGTAAATTCTATCATGAGAATAAGTTCGACATCATGTTTTATAACTTATAATTTTGATAACATTAACCATGAACATACCTGTAACAAAGGTATAGTTATACATGATTTATTGCTCTGTGAGATCTAATAGAGAATAACAAACCTAAGTTGGTCTACAATTGCTTGGTAGACAACCAGACTCACTCCTAAGCTAAGATGTCTCATGTTCCCACAGAAATGAACACAGTGGGCATGATTTAACTTCAAATTCAAAACAATTATAATTTGTTTTGTATCATAGATTGGGTAAACATTGTTGAAAATAGTTACATTACAATTACAAAATCTAAAGCTCTACATTGTAATAGTTGTTGACCTCTTTTCCCTAGCTTCCATATAGTTTTATCTCCTTTCAATTATTTTAATCATAGAGTAACAGGAAGAAAGGACTTCTCTATAACTGATAACTCATGATCTGTAAGTTCTTTGCCCTGAGGAATTATTTTATAATAATAAAAGGGTTCACATTTGCATTGCATTTTCTATTTACATAGTAACTTCTGTAAAGAGAATTAATTTTACCAGTTTGACAGTTGAAGGTTCTGGTTTGGTAAAAAAACTCCAAGGTAATTTGCATTAAATTAGGTGATACATGAAGATGATACAGTGCATTGATAGAGAGAATTTTCTCATTTTGATGTTCCTGTTTAAAATTCTATAGTCTTGAATTTAATATGTAAATTAACTTTAGCTTTAAAAGTTTTAGGATGATTTATGCTATGTGAATACAAATCAGTGCTAATGTAAGTACCTAAGCACTTACTGAAATGAAGTTGGAAGGTACCTTATTTTTATACTCCCTATTTTAAAATACTATGAAATTTTACACTACGAATGTCTGTGTACTTTTGGATAATCCTATTTAGTACTTCAAAAAAAAAACTGATTTAGCTGTGAGAATTTATTAAGGTATTAGTTATCTCAATTGCTGTGACTATTTAAATGATTTGAAATTTTTTAAATGATTTAAAATAGTTCCTTAAAAGTATGTATAGCTGCGTTTTTTATGCTTTATAGTAAAATTTGAGTATTTTCAAAATTTCATTGTTTAAATATTGTTTCTAGAGAAATTCCCTGCATTCTCTTCCTCATAAATGACGTCCTTAATTACACACCCTCTTGAGCCAGAGAGAAAGCAAAAGCTAGTCAGAAAACAAAAGAGCTCAAAACCTGTTTTAGTGGGTGGGACAGAGTTAGTGGTTGCATACTATAGAAAATGTTATGTCAAAATGAGTCTTAACTGAGCTTCAGTCCAATTCACAAATATCTTATATTTTAGCATTGCTACTGCATAAAGAATTAGCAAGACCTTTCTCATCCCTTCATATGGGCCAACAATATAAGAAAGTATATTTTCATATATATACATATGAAAGATTACTTATACAACTTAAAGTGCTTTACAGAATTAACCACAGAATTGGAAAGGAAAGGAAAATGACGATACATCAATGAAAGTCTAGTGTCCTAATGCAAATGCTGTATTCTACTTGGTTTTTTACAATGTATGGATAATGATATTACTTGGTACTGAGTGAACTTGATGTTTCAGGAAATGATCATGATTTCCTGAGTTTTTGTGTGTTCGTTGGCAATTTCACACATACCCTCCTTTTAGGAGCACAGACTTGTGAAATGCCAAAGAGCCCTGACAACAGGACTTTATCTCCCCAATAGGCTGTCTTTTTATCCCCCTTCCCTCTTCTCTCTGAAGGGAATAATGGATGACCAACAGCATTGGAAGAAGCACTTACTCTACAGGCCAAGAGTGGTTTCCAGCCCAATTTACCTTATAGCCCATCAGGGTTGAGCAGTGTAAGAAGTGTGGTTTTTGAAGTTAGAAAGATAGCCATTCTAATCACATTTCTAGCATTTCTGTGTGTGATCTTGGAGAAACCTTCTACCTGTTTTCAGCCTCCATTTTTGACTCTCTGTCTTAGGTAAGGATAACAATACCCATTAATCATGTTACAGTAAGGGTGTAAAGACCGTGTTCATAGTTGCTTGGCACAGTACGTTTATTCCTCCAGGCAGGATTAAGACTGACTGAGTGCCTACTCTGAGCTAGTCACTGTGGTAATCACAGGAGATAGATGTAAGCAAACATGGCCCCTGGCCTTCTGGACCTCAGAGCACATGAAACAAAAAGAGCAGACAAGGCTGTTTCCTATAGTGGTAAGTTCAAAGAGAGAAAAATGGTGTAATATCAACTGTGCAATGATACTGGCTCACGTCGGTATGGCTGGAAACAACTGTCTGTATATCTTCCCAGCTCTATATTTAGTGTCATCATGTTTGTAAGTTGAAAATGGCTATTGTCAGGGTGTTTACACCCAAGAAATCCTCAAGGGCCAAAAATCAGTCTGCCCTCTCTCTACCCCTGGGGGCTTGCTGTTACATGTTTACCCACACTCTGGAGGGTATAGTTATAACAGGGACGTTTAGGGATGGTTAATAGATAAGGTGGTCAAGACTCCATGAGGGGACAGTGTTTGATTTGGAAACTTAATAAGAAGGGGCCAGTTCTTGCAGAGATCTAGTGTCAGAGCATTTTAGGTAAGAAGAACAGTAAGTGCAAAGACTCTAAGACTTAGGATATTCAAGGAACAGAGATATAAAAAAGATAATTTATGCTAGTCAGCATTCCTGACAAGATATTAGATTGTTTCATATGTGGTAAAGAAAGACCAGGGTTGGGAGTTTCTAGATGTTCAAGATGTGACATTAATTCTTAAAACTGGCTTATCAGCCAGTTTTAATAATAAGACAATCTAGGATCCAGAAAATTCCATTAGCTTTACATAAGATAAGATGACACCAAGTTATAACTCTCTGCTGGGACTTCAATTAATTTTTACAATAGCGATGTTAGACAAGCAAAGGAAAGATAATTTTATTCCTCAACAGCTGCCGCTAATTAATGGAGACTCTGTGATTGGAACCTTGGTAGGATTAGCCCCAAGGCCTGCAGTCAGCTTCTAGCCTGTTTCAGGGGAAAATCTGAAGAGGACGAGTCAAAGAAATGTGAGTGTGCCAAAATTGCTTTGAGAGGCTTAGGAGGGGTAGAACAGAGGAGCAATTGGATTTGGGTTCTCAAAGTAAAATGCTGGAAACTGGATCAATGATCAGGAGTCTGGAGAAAGTAGTTGCCAAGGAGGAACTGTACCACAGTGATGACAGGCCTGAAGACAAACTGCTTATGTGTGCCAAGAGATGTCGATCCCAATCTTTGCAGTTCCTTTATCCTGTTTGACTCTTTGGTTCATCTTTCAGAAAATTAATTATTTGTGGGCTTGACATTAATGGGTAGTTTTCAGGGCTTTCTTCCATATTAACTTGAAAGTATCCTCGCCATCTGTGTACTAATATTCTAATTAAATACTATATGTCAGTAGTTACAATAGTTTTAAAGCAATTAAACTTTGATCCCACTGAAACAATCTTTCCTCAATGGACACAAATAATTCATGTCACCTTTTCCCATTTTTTTCTACTTTTAAAAGATATTCCTATTATTGAATGCATGAATGACTTGTTTTTATCAACATATTCATTACTAAGGGTACATCTGGAACATGGTCCTAATGTCTAATATTCTATCTCATCCACAATCATAGGGAGAGGTACTTAAGTGTCAAGGGACATTTTCTAACACTATAGTATGGATTTCTATTTCTTGATATAGTAAATGGGCAATTTTACAACAGAATTGCTAGGAGGGTCTTGATAATGTGACAGCAATGAAAATAATGGACTCATACCCAAATTATGCTTGTGAAATAGGTCTTGTTATTCCAGTAGATAGCATCACATTCAAATAATTCTCTTCTCAATTATTTGCATTTTTTAAATTAAGGAAACAAAATAACATTTCAAGCAAATGGGAGAGTAGGAAGGTACAGAAATAAGGTCCTTGGCACCTGTTGCTTCAATGTTATATAAATGTATTTCCTTTTGAAATTTTTTCAAAGTAGGATATCAGTTTCAAGTATGAGGAAACTGAAATCTAGCTCCCACCTGCTCAAGAAGAGGTACTTTTTTCTTGAAGAGGAGGATGAGGCTCAGGATCAGGATTGGCATGGAGACCTACAGGAGGGCAGTGAAAGACCACGGAACTGGAGTAAATGAGGCCTCACGAACATGCCCAGGGACTCACTGCACTCATCATGGGTTAGAGCTCTTCTCCATAAAGAATATGTGCCTGATGCATATTTCTGTTGAGAGTTTAAAAAGACATTTGCTCATACCTGAAATGCAAGTCTTTAAAGGAGAACTGAGTTTCAATGATCCCAGTTGTTTTCACTCGAGAATGTAGAACATCTTGTTCATTCGGGACATAGCCAGGCGCTGCTATTCTGTCCAAATCATTAAGGTAGCTAATAAAAAAAATAGCATATATAGTTTTAACTTTGTATTGGAAGATACCAGGATTCAGTACAAATGAATTTTTCGTTTCGAGTCCATTAAACTGATTAAACTCCAGACTGATGCTTTTCAAACTCTGCTTCTCAAAATTATAAGAGTTCAGTGGCTGGGATGTTGCAGAGCACTGGGTGTGCCGACCAGCTGCGTGAATGCTGCCTTGGCTTTATTTTACAAGGCTGAGATGATGGATTCACTGGTGTCTGAATAGGCATTTGAGAGGAAAGCTCTCCTTACAGGACTTAGGTCATCCCTCTGTCAAAAATGCTTTCTTGTAATGATGGTCACTAGACTAAACTCAAAATGCTATAGTTTGTATTTAGGCAGTTGCAATTTTAAGAGAGTGACTTGTTTTAGTATTGTGGTCTGTCGGTTTTGTGTTGTTTCTCCTGGATCATCTAGTTTAGGAATTGGAACTGTTTTTATTATGTTCCATAATTTTATCCAGTTAGGTCAGTAATAGAAGAACCTTTTAAGTTTCTTCCTGATTCATGCTGGAACTACTTTGTTACATTGCTGACCCGCTCCTGAGGACAGAAAGCTGAATTTATAAACTGTATCCTTACCTCCTCTTCTCTTCCATGAGTGCCTCAGTGCGTCCTCTGCTCTTCTCCAGAGGCCACATTTAAAAGCCCTACTATCATCAGCCAAAACACTGTCCTCTTTCTGCGCACAGGATATAGGGGTGGTAAGGGGCTGGAATGAGAATGATTAAGCTATGTGCTCTAGAAGAGTCTATTAGATTAGAGGAAATAAACTTCTCTTAGCTTCATCCTTCAAGCCAGATCATGTCGCTGGAGTAAAACAAAGTGCTTTATTGCTTTAAAAGCAGTTGAAAATCACCTGTTCTATACTTTTGATACTAAGGTTTTAGGAGCTTAGCCATATGGCTATTTCTATAAAAATATTAATAGAGATACCAATAGCCTAGTAAAGTTTTTATGATCAAATTGGCCTTTATATTGAACCAAGTTCATACTTATAACCTAAATAAAAAAGATCATAATGGACATGCATTCATCTAGACAGAACTTGAGAGGTAGAATATAACTGAGTATTAGTTATTGTTCAACAGTTCAATTTTTCAAAGACTAAGTTGAAGAGCTGTTATACCTTAAAGCCTAGCACAATGCCTTAGACATTAATGCTGTTTGTTTTTTAAAATAAATTCAGTACCAATGTAGATAATTATGCTTGAAGGATATTTGTGATTTTAAGCTGAAAGAAACTAAGAATTGTCAAGTGTCCCAAAGGGATTTTGGTCAAGGACAAATAGACAGTCAGACTTCAGAAACACTTATATGTATGACGTGAAAATTGATCACCATGTTTTTTCTAATAGTTTAATTTTATTATAAAAACACAAATCAAGATATAAATACATCAGAAGAAAGTGTTAGAAGATATTTTGTTTTATCTATTTTCTATTTCTGAAGCAAGGTCTTTGGTGAATTTCTTGTTAACTCAGGCTGCGTATGTGCATAGTATACCGTTCGTCAGTTGGTTCATGCAGGGGCAAAAACAAAAGCAATCCAAACAAAACATACCTGCTGTGATAGATTAAATCCATTTTAGTTATGGGTAAATGAATACTTTGGTAAAGACACACTTTAATGTACCTTTATTTGCATACATAAATGATGTCAAACAAAGCAGAAGCATTGGCAGAGTGACAAATTTGCATCTAAAATGCTCATTTTAATAAACAAATATAGAATTTGGGTGCTCAAGCCTGTGGTCTAAAACTTAAAACAAGACAGAGGCCTGAAATACCTGTAGCTCAAATCACTTAAAAAATATCACTCTTTTTCTAATCATGTAAAAATAGTATCTTTTTCAGTGAAGTCCATGTTGAATCTTAAAGCATGTGGAGTTTGTTGCACATTAGACAGCCCCAATCAGCAAACCGTGAAGTATTAATAAAAATCTTTTCTGCTCTCGTGACGCTTTTCTCTGTTTGCTAGTACTGATTGTGGAGGGTGAGGTGTTATGTCACCAACATTCCCTGGTGAGGACTCATCTCTTTATTGACCTCAACTTAAAGAGTCTTTAGGTTTGAGAGAAAATCAAATATCTCATGTCCAGAAAAACTGGATGGGGAGATTAATAGAAGGTACATGAATGGATAGATGGAATGAAGAAAGGAAAGGAAGAGAAAGGGGGAAGAAAGAGGAAGAGGGAGGAAGGAAAAGAAATACCACTGCACTACAGAATGTATATGAAGTAAACTGGATGTGGTATCATTCTGACATTAATTTTAGTTTAAAACGTTAACGTAATTAAGTATTTTTTAAAAACCTGCTGTTAATTTTTGGAAAAAAGCAATGGAGTTTCAGCTAATTTAGTATAAGCTTTCATTTAATTCTTACTTTAAGAATCCATAAAGGCAAAAAAGTTAACATTTACATTGTTTTTAAAAAATGTTATAAGAAAACTTTCTTAGACACAGAGAGAAGACGTCAACTTTCTTTTTATTTTCTACTGCTCTTTGCAAATTGATCTGGGTAGTTAAAAATCACTGCATTACTGGCAACATTCACAGAATTGGTGCAAACGGATTTATAGACTTGTTTAACTTGAAGAACAGACAAATATTTTTAATATGAATCTGAAATGTGATAGTCTCACTGTAAAATATATTTTGTCAAAACAAAGAAAAAAAGCTAACATTAAAGGAAGCAAAAAAAAAAAAAACAATAAAATGTCATTTTATTTGCCCATTTGGGGTATGCAGTACATAAACTTTTTTGATATCAAAGAGCAAAGAATCTGGTAAACATAATGTAATATAATTGCAAACATATTTCTTACATTATTTAAGGGAAAATGTCCAGCCAATAATGTGTATCTAAAATGAAATATATTAAAATTACAAGTATCGATCTATTTTTCTTTTCCTCCTTCTCCAGAACTTTGCTAAGCAATATTTTATAGGAATATTCCACAATTCAGTTTCTGATTAATTGTGATTGCCTTTTTCAACGACTCATATCAAAAGCAATGTTTTCTATACCACAGAGTAATATTAAACCATTGTTTATATAATCAAAGGGTGATACCCATTCTCTACGTCATCAGAGAGATAAGAACAGGACTTTCCTCCAAGGGCAATATGTCCATTGGATTTTGGAATTTTAAATGAACATGAATGAGCAATCACAGAAGACTTTTGTTTTTGTTATGTTTTCCTGGAATTTATATGGTTTGTTTTCTCTCCATAATCCTTCTTCTTATTATGCTTAAAATCTGAGGTATCTTGCAAGTTTTTTTTTTTTTTATTCTGTCCTCAAATAATCTCTCATTTGTTTAACTTTTACTTTACTGTTTTATTTTTTAAGTTCATCTAGTATGCTCTGTTGGGAGTCCATCAGAAGAACTGCATATATATCCATTCACACATTCAGTTTCAGGGACAGAAATATAGAATAAGTACTTACATTGTATTTATATGCATGTGCACACATGCTTACAGGCATGTAACTGTGGGACAGGTCAAGAACCAATTACTAAAATGGATATTTAAAATCATTTTAATAATGAAGTTATAAATACTGTTACAACCTCCTATTGCTTATGGCTAAAAATTTCTAACTGGTTGATATTGTTGTGAAAACTAGATAATCTTGCTTGCAATTCCAAAAGAATCCCACTATATACAAACATTCCTCAAATCAGTACATTACTTTCTTCTGAAATTCTATATCATGCCTATCAAACCAAGGAAGCCAAAGCACATGCCATTAACAAGGTTATTTTAGAAGATAATTTTGGTAACTTGGTTAGAAATGAAGTTAATAGTCCATACCTCAACATGCATGTCACCAGTTTGTGTTCATCTTGAGCTTGGTGGCAAGAATACACAGAAGAACTATACAAAAAAGATCTTCACAACCCAGATAATCACAGTGGTGTGATCACTCACCTAGAGCCAGACATCCTAGAGTGTGAAGTCAAGTGGGCCTTAGGAAGCATCACTACGAACAAAGCTAGTAGAGGTGATGGAAATCCAGTTGAGCTATTTCAAATCCTAAAAGATGATGCTGTTACAGTGCTGCACTCAATATGCCAGCAAACTTGGAAACTCAGCAGTGGCCACAGGACTGGAAAAGCTCAGTTTTCATTCCAATCCCAAAGAAAGGCAATGAAAACAATGCTCAAACTACCACACAACTGCACTCATCTCACACACTAGTAAAGTAATGCTTAAAATTTTCCAAGCCAGACTTCAACAGTACGTGAACCGTGAACTTCCAGATATTTAAGCTGGTTTTAGAAAAGGCAGAGGAACCAGAGATCAAATTGCCAACATCTGCTGGACCATCAAAAAAGCGAGAGTTCCAGAAAAAACATCTCTTTCTGCTTTATTGACTGTGCCAAAGCCTTTTGGGAATACCAGACCACCTGCCCTGCCTCTTGAGAAACCTGTATGCAGGTCAGGAAGCAACAGTTAGAACTGAACATGGAACAACAGACTGGTTCCAAATAGGAAAAGGAGTACATCAAGGCTGTACATTGTCACCCTGCTTATTTAACTTATATTCAGAGTACATCATGAGAAACGCTGGGCTGGAAGAAGCACAAGTTGGAATCAAGATTGCCGGGAGACATATCAATAACCTCAGATATGCAGATGACACCACCCGTATGGCAGGAAGTGAAGAAGGACTAAAGAGCCTCTTGATGAAAGAGGAGAGTGAAAAAGTTGGCTTAAAACTCAACATTCGAAAAACTAAGATCATGGCATCCAGCCCCATCACTTCTTGGCAAATAGATGGGAAACAGCGGAGACAGTGGTAGACTTTATTTTGGGGGGGCTCCAAAATTACTGCAGGTGGTGGCTGCAGCCATGAAATTAAAAGACTTGCTCCTTGGAAGAAAAGCTATAACCAACCTAGACAGCAAATTAAAAAGCGGAGAGATTACTTTGCCAACAAATGTCCCTCTAGTCAAAGCTATGTTTTTTTCCAGTAGTGATGTGTGGATGTGAACGTTGAACTGTAAAGAAAGCTGAGTGACAAAGAATTGATGCTTTTGAACTGTGGTGTTGGAGAAGACTCTTGAGAGTCCCTTGGACTGCAAGGAGATCCAACCAGTCCATCTTAAAGGAAATCAGTCCTGAATATTTATTGGAAGGACTGATGCTGAAGCTGAAACTCCACTCTTTTGGCCACCTGATGTGAAGAGCTGACTCATTTCAAAAACCCTGATGCTGGGAAAGATTGAAGGTGAGAGGAGAAGGGGACGACAGAGGATGAGGTGGTTGGATGGCATCACCGACTCAATGGACATGAGTTTGAGTAAACTCCGGGAGTTGTTGAAGGACAGGGAGGCCTGGTATGCTGCTGTTCATGGGGTCACAAAGAGTCGGACACAACTGAGTGACTGGACTGAATTGAACTGAATTGAGCTTGGTGCATAATGATTGTGTGTGTGTGTGCGCGCACACAGGTACACAAGTGCACTCAGTTACTGAGTCATGTCTCACCCTTTGCAACCTCATGGACTTTAGCCAGGCTCCTGTCCATGGGATTTTCCAGGCAAGGATCCTGGAGGGGGTTGCCATTTCCTTCTCCAGGGAACATTTCTGACCCAGATATCAAACCCGCGTTTCCTGCTTGGCAGGAAACCTGAGAAGCCCACATAATGATTAAATCTTTGTAATTGGGAGAAAATATTTGCAACATATATCTTTCCAGACATATATTAATAGTTTCAAAATTAGTTACTTAAAACGCTTCCATGGCTTTGTTTTTTACATCTTATTTATATCATCTTGCTCTTTTTTCTTTCCTTTCATTTACTTGTTATTTTAGTATGATAAAAATGTAAAGCTATTTACTTTTGTCATTTGTGATTACAAATGCAGAGTATACAGAGTTACAATTTTTAAGCGTAAATGTTTCAACTACAGTTCCTTTTAAAATGCATTTACTTACTATGCTGCTGAGTCGTTGAGCTGATATTCAGATGCCCTTTCAAAGCAGGCCTGAATCCCCGGATCTCTCCACAGTCGTTTTATCACCTCAGCCAATTCAGGTGTCATGCTGCCATCTTCCAGGGTATTTGCCATCACACAAAGTTGTCGTTGGTCTTCCTGCAGCATTGTTTTTGTCAGAAGGATAAAAATGTATTGTTGTTTAAACTCACATATTCTTTTGTTTTCCAAAAGATCATTTCAATTTGATGATTTTTACTTCAGTAGCAATTTCATTGCAAATCTATTCACTATGAAGTGAAGTGAAAGTCGCTCAGTCATGTCAGACTCTTTGTGACCCCATGGACTAGTACAATCCATGGAATTCTCTAGGACAGAATACGGGAGTGGAAAGCCTTTCCCTTCTCCAGGGGATCTTCCCAATCCAAGGATCAAACCCAGGTCTTCTGCATTGCAGGCAGATTCTTTACCAGCTGAGCCACAGGGAAGCCCACTATATCTTTAGGTTAATATAACACAAGTATCTTATAATGAAACTTCTGGCTTATGTCCACAAAAGTCCTTCATTGCAAAAACTGTGAAATATTACATGAAGAAATTAAGATATCTGGTATTTATCACTGATATCTAAATATGATGGAAAAGGGGATAACAGCATTTTGGTGTAAGTCCACTGAGCTTCTAGAGGACCAGAATGCTAGTATCAAGGAGCAACATATCTAATCTAATTGAGCACATTGTATTCCTTTGATCATGGCCATATATTTTCAGGAAAGAAAAATACCAAGTAAGAATTAGAGTACAAATGGAAATTAAAACTCAATACTCTAAAATTATAGTTTAGAAATATATTGTCATTATTTACCATCACATACCTACTTGCAGTCATAAAAATTACCAATGGTAAACATTTTGATACAGACAAAGTTTTTGAATATCACTGTGGGTGTTGTCATGAGCATGATTTTAGGGCAAATTAATAGGGCAGAGGTGAGATTTCATTAGGAAGAGAAAAGAAGGGAAGGAAGTAAAGAAAAAAAGAGGAAAAGGAGAAAAGAAAACCAAGTATTGTGTTATTCCTGATGGGATATTTGGAGGTGACAAGATCAAAAGGAAGTTTGAGTAAATAACATGGTCTACAGTTTACCTAAACTAATGATCCACACTGGTTTATGACTAAAAAAATTTTGTTAAGAATGTAGGTTTCAGAATAATTCAATTATTGGCCATGATGCTAGACCAGGCAAATGGAGAAATCTAGGCTCATATCTTGGTTGTCAGATTCCAAAGCCCATATTCTTTTTGCTGGCTCTTTTTCATGCATATTTTCATAACAACTCACATGACATTTAGTACATGTGACATCTCACACAATCCTTACAACAAGAGTAACATACACTATATATTTTCTTTCTTACAAATGAGGAAACTAAAACTTGGAGGTAAATTTGCCAAATCAATAAAGATGTAAGTATCAGAAAAAGAGTCAAGCCTAAACATATTTTCTGCAAAATTAGGTGGCTACTAGTGAAGTCTGTCCAACAAGATCCCAATGCCTTTCTGATACAACTCAATTTATTACTTGAAATTGATGATAGGCTTGTGTCACCATTTTACTAAAGATCTGCTCTTTGTATAAAAAATGAAGGGTGTCTATAACACTGTTAAAGAAAGGCTCTGCTAAAACTAAAAACTTCATTTTATCTTTCTTCACAATCCAATTTTACTACTAAACCAAATTGATCAGATGACCACTAGGCCACAAATTTTAACTGGCCCAAATCAAAGGCTTTGACCTGTCATTTTATTGTGTCAACACAAGATGAACTTTAAAATCCTTCCTCCAGATTAGTTGGATATGACAGGAAACTGCAAATTAGTGAAATATGACCAGTTATTTTTGCTGGCATCATTCTATTTGCCTTCTTCCACATTAAAGTGCCATTTAGGACAAATGATGCAATGAAATAGTTACTTAAACAATATTGTCCCTAGAGGGGGAAAAAAAAATCACATGCCTTGTAAACTTTACAAACCAAGCTGTTATATACTCTTTCTTTCATTCTTTTAAATATATACCATTTGTTAATTTAAATATTCTTTATTTGTAGAGGTGTCATGAATATAGTCTCAACTTGAACAATTAAATATCAGAAAGTCCTCTTGGTCACCATTTACTATGAGCTACGGGCAAAATACCCAATCAGTTTGGTTTTTGTCTTTGGAGACCTTTTATATTTTACTGTGGGGCTTCCCAGGTGGAGCTACTGATAAAGAACCTGCCTGCCAATATGTGAGTTTAAATAACAAGAGAGGAGGGTTCCATCCCTGAGTCGTGAAGATCCCCTGGAGAAGGGTATGGCAACCCACTCCAGTATTCTTTCCTGAAGAATCTCATGGACAGAGAAGCCTGGCAGGCTACAGTCTATGGGGTTGCAAAGAGTTGGACATGACTTAAGACGCATGCAGAGGTAAAGTTGATGGTAGTGATTTTCAAACCAATACTACACATTGTTACCATGTGGGGCACTTTAAAAAAAAAAATTGATACTGGGACCCCAACTCAAATAAAATGAATCAATTTCTGGGTGTCAGAGTCTGCAAAGGTAGGTTTAAAAATCTCCCAGGTCATTCAAATGTGCAGCCTGAGCTGAGAATTCCTTGCAATATATTTTTTTTAAGCCATAAAAAATATCTTATTAGACATACTGCAATTCAATCTTAAAAGTTTTTCTACAGTTACGATAATTAAGGAGATCCCTAGGTGGCGCTAGTGGTAAAGAACCCGCCTGCCAGTGCAGCAGACACAAGAGATGAGGGTTCATTCCCTGAGTTGTGAAGATCCCCTGGAGGAGGGTATGGCAATCCACTCCAGTATTCTTGCCTGGAGAATCCCATGGACAGCGGAACCTCGGGGGCTATAGTCCACAGGGTTGCAAAGAGTCGGACATGGCTGAAGCAACTTAATACATATGATAATTAAAGAGACCAAATTTACACGTTTAGGGTATTGGGCCCACCAGCGAAATTTGAATTTTTGAAATACATCACACCAAAATTAACAGCTATATGAGAAATTATCTTTATATCAGAGTCAAATGGATTGAACATTTAACTCCTACCGATTATCTTAATCCCAATTTAAAAAAAAAAAAAAACCTCCAGAATTTCCCATCAAACTCAATACAAAATTCCGAATTCCTTACTGTGGTTCTATGTTTTTAGCCATCTCCTCCTTTCTAATTTTATTTCCTCTTTCCCCCTCACCCCACTACAACCCTGTGCTTTTGTCCTTCTTTCCTCAAGACACACTGGACCCCTTACTATTCCTTGAACTCACCAAGCTTTCAAAGTTTTTGAGAATGGCTGATCTCTTCATGACTTTCCTGTGACTCACTACCTACTTCATTCAGATCTCCTCGAATATACCACCACCTCAAGGATGGCTTCCTTAACATCTCTTCTTTCATTCTTACACTTTCTCCCCCTTAACTGTCTTGAAATTTTTTCATAGTATACTTATTACCATCTGTATAGTGCACAATTCTTTGCATATTTTATGTTAGATTGTAAGTATATATAGGCAGAAATTTAATTTTTTGTTTGTGTCTACATCCTTAAAACCAAGAACAGAACCTAACACATAGTACATACCCTGAAATGTTGTTGAATGAATGAATCAATAAAATGAATATACTAATTAGCTCATATCTCATGATCTAGAGACATTTAAGGGATGTTTAATCATTTTCCAAATATTAATAATTCACTGCAGGTTTGAGTGGTATCCTAAAGAAATTTTATTTCCCTATCATGTATTTGGAAAAGTTTGGGAATTATGGTGGTTTTAGAATAACTCATTCTCTTTACGTTGGGTAGCTCTAGAACTGTGTTGCATAGAAAGTGAAATATGTTTCCTCAAGAAGTTTTCCAGACTTTCTTCATCAATATTAGGAACCTCAGATGAACCTAGAACCTTGTATAACTCATTCTGAAGCCTAGAATCATATTTTGAAAGATAATGGAAAAAATACATCAAGGAAGGAAAAGATAGCATAGCCTAATAATTTGCAGAAATGTTGGGTTTAAAATGCCAAGTTTTAGTTACAGGATTTTCAGAAGCTTTGCTTACAAATATTGTTTGTTCATTTCCTAAAAATTGTTACAGCACATATGTATCCCAAACTTATCTGATTATAGAACTTTTATCATAAACCGTCTTGAGTAATCAGTGCTCTTTACTTCAGATTATAGGGTTCACTGCATCACGTGTTTGTCAAAGATGGTCACAACACCCACAATGTGTATTGCAATTTTCAGCATTCTTTTAGTCAGTCTAGTGACTGTTTTAGATTTCTGAAATAGAATATAGTAATGTTGAGAGAGAACAAGTAAATGCCTTTATTTCACTTTTTTGTTTCTTCAACTTTACCATCTTTAAAAGCTTTTGTAATAGCTGAAATATAACTACTTGGTCAACACCATTTTTTCTTCTCCGGAGGGCAAATACTGTTTCCATCTCATTTATGGCTGATTCTTCAGTATATTCCTAGTGTCCAGTTAGTTGTCTGCCATATAGATAATAGTTTAGTGAAAAACAACTTTTCAAATGATATTGGATGTATACTTCAATACATAAATGTTAATGAGCCTTTATTCACTGTGATTATTAGAAAGTAATAATATCTAATATTGGGAGCTTATATTCTTTCATAATTAGTGTTTGTATGGATTTATTATTCTTGCTTCCTGTAATAATCATTGTAATTTAATGATGAAAGCTAACACTTTGTGGATGAAAAACCTGAAACTTAAGTATCTTGTCCAAACTTACAGAACCAGTGACCAGTAAAGCTCATGTATATTTTCTGTTAGAAATCTTTCTCTTTTTGAATGGCAATCTGTGTGGTGAGGTATAAATGGTTATATAAACGTATATGCACTGTATATATAAGTTGGCAGCTAAATTGAGATTCATAGGACACCAGAACTGTGAAAGCCACACTTAAGTGCTTAGCAATTAATCTGTCAAACAAACAGTCTGAGTCAGGTAGAGAGTATATTAATCTCAACATCAAATACTGAAGAAGAATGTGATTGAAATTGCTATAATCGACATTAATTGAAATAAAAGTATGAGCTATGCAGTACCTGACCCTGTGATGTTTGATACTTAAGGACGCAGGAACTCCTGAGAGGTTATGCCAGTTGTTTAGTGCTGCTTAAGTTACTCTGTTTACACCATTTAATGTGGGGTGTGAGTAAATGACATTTCTTTTTATTTTGTAGTTAGCATAGTGGCAGCAATGTACAGAGTCTGTTTTCACTCCACCTTCATGCCAGATCACTAAAAGTTTTAACTAACACATTCCAGGTCTTTAGTGATGACTGCTATCTGATTTGCAAACATTGGGCTTCATGAAGCAAAAATTATATTTGAATAAGTATCAGTAGGCAAGGTTGTGACACAAATATATGGAATATTACACATGCAAATTCAAACTTGCTAAATCGTTCTCAGAGGAATGTAGAAGGAACACCTGTTCCAAGAACTGTTATTGTTTAAAAGAAAGAAAATAAAAGAAATAGTCTTAATTCTTAAACAATATTTTTACAAAACTCCTTGCATAGGGAAAAGCACTATAACAGAAACCAGGAGAATTGAGTTTTGCCTTAACTCTAGTTATTTATGCAGGCCAAATTGCTAATCCTCTCTGGCCCTTATTATTATTTTTTGTAAATAAGGGATTATTCCAAGTTGTCTCTTAAGGGTCAGTTTAAAATCCTATCTTAAGGACCTATCTTAGAAAAGCCAGGGTCTGAGCAATAACTGAACTATATATGAACACTAAATCATAGAATAAGACCAAAATGATATTAGCATTCAGCTCCTTCAAGTTCGCCCTTTACATGTGAGGGAAACTGTAACCTAGAGAAATACTATCTTTAACTTAGTGGAGCCAAGTTGTGGGGAAGCTAAAAATGGAAGGAACACCCAGCAGAACTCCTGACTCTGCTTTACAATCTGCCCCAAGGACATGTGGAGCATTTCTGTGCTCTCTGCTGGAAAGTGGCAGAACCAAAGGGGATTTAGGGACATGAAAGAGGTGTTTTTCTTTTCATCCTAATGACTGCCAAGGGTAGTTTACATGATTTAACCTTAAACTTCTCGAGACGAGGGGAGAGCACAAGTATCACTGTCTTCTCTATACCTACTATGTCACTCCTCTCTATATTCATTGTTAGTATTAGAAAGTGAAAGTGAATATCGTTCAGTTGTATCCGACTCTTTGCAACCCCATGGACTATACAGTCCACGGAATTTTCCAGGCCAGAATACTGGGGTGAGTAACCTTTACCTTCTCCAGGCGATTTTCCCAACCCAGGGATCGAACCCAGGTCTCCCATATTGCAGGCGGATTCTTTACTAGCTGAGCCACTTGTTAGTATAACAAGGTACCTAAAAATTACACTGGGAACAGTTTAGTTGACATCATCCAGAGGCAATCAGCTGCTCCCAGAGGGAATAAAGGGAAATGGGTGAGTTCTTCCTATAGATTGTACACATCTGTTTCAGGATATGATTAACTACTGTTCTTTGCATAATACTTAGGTTTCATTTGCTGACTAAAATAGTTTTCTGTTGGCACATAGATTGTTTGCAAGTAGGTACAATTTTTATGCATTTTAACATAAAACCTTATATATTATAAAATATAAAAAGAAGACAAATGAAACTATCTGCTACCTTGTAAACAAATGACTTGAGTATATTTATTATGCTAACATTTTCTCATACAATTTTGCATTTTTAAAAAAACTACTTTATAAAATAATCATTTCTTTGTGCCACGTAGTTTTTGTAATTATCATTGAACATTATTGATAGTTGTAGTATTGTTACTAAAAATAAAATCTCAATGAAATGGCTCATAATTAAAATTAATATAGAGATATTACAGTTTGATTTTATGGACTAGACTCTTATTTAGCAAATATAAGTATTTATATTTGATATAGTGTATTATTTGATACTGAGCTTCCCTGGTGGCTGATTGAGTCCTGGGAAAACAGTTATTGTTGAGTAAGATGAGAGCACACAGTCAAAAGGAAAGTTCCATTTAAAGGAAAATAGGAAATCTTACACTAAACAGAATTAATACTTTCAAATTCATGTTTTATATTCTTAATTTTGGTGTAGATTAATACTACAGATCTATTGGGTCCCACTGTTTTATGGCTCAAACTCCACTACAGCTGTCATTACTTGCATACTTACTGCACTTCTAGGATTTACATAATCAATCTCCAGGGTTGCCATGGCTTTCACAATAGCTAGGATGGATTGCAATGTATTACTGTAAATTACTGCTTTGAACTCCATGCATTCTTGCTCACTGTAACCATTCTTATGGATGATCCTATAATTTAAACATGAAAAGCTTTTGTCAGTTGAATAGTTCATTTTTTCTAATATTAAACACATCAATAATAATTTGCTTGCGTAAAATTATAGTATATATTTTTGTTAAAAACAGAAGAATGTTATCCATGTATGTGATAAATGGGACCAATTTTATGGCTTTGAGTTTTTATTTTCATTGGCATTTAACGTAGTATTTTCTTTCTGAGCTCCTAAGCTAAATACAAAGAGGACTTAACGATTTGCTCCAGATAAACTACAATTTAAAATGGGTAAATCATGAGCTTTTTACTGAGCAAGATTGTTTCTTTCTGAGAGAAAGATTGTCCAGATTCTCAGGACAAAGATATACACAGAGTTCTGAAACTTTTTTTAGTGTTGATAACATGATGTCTAGAGGAAATGAAGTAATTTACTATAGCATCCACATCTTTTCCTATCACTTAAGACAGACTGGAAAATAGTGCCTGCGTTCTATTTATAACAGTAACAAAGGCATCCTTTTAAATAGTGGTGATTACCGTCTGTTAAATCCCTTGTCACTGTTCCATGTGTGTACGTGCCACTGAGTTCTCAAAGTTGAAATGCCTAGACATTTAATTTGGCTGAACTCTTCTTTCCCTTCCACTCATTGAATCAGAACTCAATTTTATTACTAGTTTTGAAATACACACCTATTAAAAGGGTCTTTGTCTATGCTAATCGCTTCATTGCATTTCTATTGCATAATATATTCTTGTTGTTTTCTGTGTTTTTTTTTTAATTGCTTTTAAAATGAACTGCGTGTTCATTAGGCATCATTTAGATGAGAGATTACTAGGGATTTTTGTTGCATCCATACACACAGAGGTTTTAGTATAGGGAGTAAAAAGAACACAAAGACATTAAAACCTTAAAATACACTTAGTGAAAAGAGTAAAGGCAGTACCTATATCTATTATTATTGTTTTTAATATTTGATTGCCAATACTGGCTGTATTTCTATTCAATACTTCAAACATGGCTATGTTTGTCCTACTGTATTAAACAATTAACTTAGGTGAATAAGACAGTCAGTTAAAGACTATAGAGAAAAAACAGTAAAATGTTTTTATGGATACATTGAGAATAATTTCATTAAAGAAATCCCAGTTCTCTGTCAAAAATTAAAATTAGAATATTACTTTAATTATTAAATTTAAATATCAATTATAGGTAAACCTGGGGGCATTTAGGTTTTCTTCCTGGAACAAGTTCTTATCTCTGTCCTTTTTTCGTGGAATAAGAAATACCTGTCACCAAGCAAATTAACAGCAAAGTTAACAAAATCCAGCTGTAGTGGGACTTACGCAACACCGCTTTCTAGGGGCTGCAATTACTGTGAGATAGAACTCTCCATCTGCAAGTTCATTCCTAGATCTGCTCAAATTAATAAGCATTTACTTGGCATTTTCGGCAATGTATTTCAAACACTGAAGAGAATGAATGAATTGTAAAAGTCCTTCCGCCCTAAAAACATAGACCAGTGCTCCATTGTCCCATACAGTCGTCATACCACATGTTAGTTAAAATTAAATAAAATTTGAAATTTATCTCCTCAATCACATTAGCCACATATGGAGAGCACAGATGTAATAATATTCCTGTCATCACAGAATGCACTATTGTAGAGTACTAGATTACAGGAAGGTAGGGCATGAAATCCTATTTCTGTACAGTATGATAATGTATAGCAAAAATACTGGCAGGTGGAATGAACTAGAAAAAGTGATCAACCCAACTGGGAGTGGTGGTAAGGGATCAGGGAGACTGTCTGGCAGCAGTGATGATCAGTTAATTTTTTAGGGGCAAATGGTTATTTCCAGAGAGTCAAAATGAGCAGAAGGATCGGTGTGACCAAATAGATGCTTACAATGAACAAGCTTTCAGTATGTGCCAAACGTTGTTTTAAGTACTTTATGCGTCATCTTGTTTCTTGTAATAAGTCCTGACTTAAAGTAGGTATCGATAAGTTATCATCTACATTTAAAGGTAGAAACAAAGACATAAATACATAAAGATACTGTCCCAGACTTATTCCGTTAATGGATGGTACAGCTGGTCAACACACACAGCCTGATTTCAGAGCCTGTGATCTTAGCCAGTAAACTATATTGCCACCCATGGTATGCTAGTCCATAGCACTGTGTAAATTCAGTATTTCTGAGGCAGAAAGGAGGCGGGGAGGGGATTATGGGATATTAGGATGGGGAGATAGGCAAGAGTTGGATTCTGAAGTGTTTAAGAGTTCTAGGAGTTTGATCTTGTTAATATAGGTGAAGAGTTCAATTCATGAAGGAGATAAAATAGTTTCTGCAGAGAGAGCTGATGGCAGTGTGGCTAACACAGTGGAAAGAAGAGGAGAAGTAGAAACGATATAGCATGATACCACTCTGATCCAGGTTAGCAATGCTGAGGTTCTGAACTGAGGCAGTCACAGTAGGGTTAAGTGACATGTTTGGAAACATGACTTGTGTAGATGTTGCATAACTTGGTTGAGAGAGTGAGGGGTCACTGTAACTACACATAGATTTATTTCTGTAGAGGCTGCTGTTGCTATAACTCATTGCAGGGGACTAAAGGACACATGGGAATATAAGTTTAATGTTGTTTATTCTGATTTAGACCTATTCGTAGAATATAGAGGCAGATATTATATGCGTCCCATGCTCAAAGTGTGGGCTTCCCTGGTGGCTCAGGGGTAAAGAATCTACCTGCTAAGGCGGGAAACCCAGGTTTGATCCCTGGGTTGGGAAGATCCCCTGGAGAAAGGCATGGCAACCCACTCCAGTGTTCTTGCCTGGAAAATCCCATGGACAGAGGAGCGCAGTAGGCTACAGTCGATGGGACTGTAGAGTTGGATATAGTGACCAAACAATATCAGATTACAAATAGACAATTTCATCATTAGTTGGGATCATTCCGTCACCAGGATACATTCCAAAGAAAAAGATCCTCAAGCATAGTGAAAAATAAATTCAAAAAAATGATTATCTTCTTCTCCTATAGCAATGATGGTCCTTTAAAATTCTCCAGCAGTGACATGGTCATGAGATTTCACATATTCCTCTCCCCTTAGTATTTCATTTACTCATTTAGATATTATATTCTTAAATTATAGCATTTTTGTGTTCATAATATCCTTATTCAGAATTCAGATCTGTTTAGTTTATTGTAAAGAGAAAATAGAGAAAAAATACAAAAATAAATTGAAATCCATAATGATAATAACTTTAAATATGCATTTCATTCCCAGGCATGTGAAATGCCAATTAAGTTAAAAATACTGTTTCCTCCTAAATTCAAATGGATCACTGACATATTTTGAAATGTTGATGGCTTATGCTCACAATAGTAAGACCCTGAATCATACCTATATTAATATATTTAAAACATAATTGCTTTTAGTAGTCATCTTGTTGAGAGGCAAAATTTGAAAGAAAAATGGAAATTATATTACTCATCTGTTATGCTAACAGATAAAGGATTGGAGGAATATTTGCACAAGAAATGTGACAGCTCTGCCACTAACTGGTTTAGAGACTATCAATTAGTTTTTCCAAAAGTACTTATTTAAGTCATAGTCAAATACATGGTCTCCTGCGTTGCACGCAGATTCTTTACCAGCTGAGCCACAAAGGAAGCCCCCCTGGACAGACATCAAACAGTAAATATTTAAAATAGTGGGCACCTACTTCATTTGTTTCACAATGGTACTTTTTCCAGATTCTCCTGCTCCTGCAATAGAAAGATGGGAGTGTTATCAACTGATACACCGAGTTCATATAGACATTAAAACCTGTGACTCTCTTTCTTGTGGGTTAATCTTTTACAGGACACCTCTTATGTAAAGAAGGAGAGTAATCAATCAGGATTTATAAAGTATTATTGGCTGTCTACTTTCTAAGATAGTAGCAGCCCCTCTATTTTGATACTAGAGACAGATATAGTTCTGGCTCCAAGGTAGAATGTGTTTTGTAAACCAAGAATTGTATACCATCAGGAAAACATCAGTTCAGTTCAGTCACTCAGTCATGTCTGACTCTTTGCGACCCCATGGACTGCAGCACACCAGGCCTCCCGATCCACCACCAGCTCCCGGAGTTTACTCAAACTCATGTCCATTGAGTCGGTGATGACATATCTATATATTATTGCATTTGAACATAACTTTACAAAAGCTTTTCTCTCCTGATTTTTCAACTCTCCCCTCAAATGGTTCCAACTTTATAGTCTCTCTGTGTGTGTTAGTCACTCAATCATGTCCAACTCTCTGTGACCCCACGGACTGTACAGCCCGCCAGGCTCTTCTGTCCATGGGACTTTCCAGGCAAGTCCCTGGAGTGGGTTGCCATTTCCTTCTCCAGGGGATATTCCCAACCCAGGGATGGAACTTGGGTCTCCAGCATTGCAGGCGGATGCTTTACTGTCTGAGCTACTAGTCTCTACGTCACACAAGAATGTGTCTTCCTATATCCTATGTGATTTAATAGCAAGGAAAAAAAAAAGACAATAATTTATTTCCAGAACTATTCAAAGCCTATTCTGATTGAAGGATGAGCTTTTTGTTTTCATCATCATGTTTGTCTTGTTACATAGGAATTTTAAGTTTAAAATAGAAAGCTGCTTATAATACTAAGCAAACCTAAAGGGCCTCTGGGATAACAATAACAAAGGAATGAATGTCTCACAATGGATTACACATTCCTGAGAGAGGGGAAGGGAGTGGCAGTAATACCATAGAGAACCAATTGCATTTATCTGGGGGCATCTATTTAGTTGATGATATACAATATACAACTGTATTTTAGTATTGTTGGCAACATGTAGAAAGATACAAAATTCACATGATTAAAAAATTTTAAAACATAAACTTTTAATGAAAAACATTTAATTTCCTGGCTATACAGAAGAACTTTGTTGTTTACCCTTCTATATATACCAGTTTATATCTGCTTATCCAAAACTCCCAATTCACCCTTCTCCTACCCCTCCCTACCCTGGCAACCACCAATCTATTTTCTATGTCCCTGGTCTGTTTCTATTTCATAGATAGGTTCATTTGTGTCATGTTTTGGATTCCACATATAAGTGATATCATATGATGTTTGTCTTTCTCTTTCTGACTAACTTCATTTATGATAATCTCTAGTTGCTTTTCTTTTTCTGCAAATGGCATTATTTCATTCTTTTCACTGGCTGAGTTGTATTCCACTGTGTATATGTACCACATCTTTATCCTTTTATCTGTTGATGGACACTTAGGTTGTTTCTATGTCTTGGCTATTGTGAGTAGTGCTGCTATGAACATTAGGGTGCATGTATCTTTTCAAATTATAGTTTTGTCTGGATATATGCCCAGGAGTGGGATTGATAGATCATATGGCAATTCTATTTTTAGCTTTCTGAGGGACTTCGGTACTATTTTCCATAGTGCTTGCACCAACTTATGTCACCACCAACAGTGTAGGAGGGTTCCCTTTTCTCCATACATTCTCTCCAGCATTTGTAACTTGCAGACATTTTAGTGATATCAGGCAACTTCTTGAAATTTGGGAATTCTGGGTTTATAAATGGGAGAAAAGCAGGGAGTCATCAAGAGTTGATAAAACCTGAATAATACAAATCTGTTCATAAAGTTTTTATATAGAATCATTAAACTTTAATAAATTAAGGAAAACTCAACGTTCCTCAGGTTATAATTAACATTTATCAATAAAAATGTGATATTGAAATATAATATTGACCAAGGGCCTATAAAAAAAATCAATGAATGAATATTTAACCTTACACTAATATCTGTATCCTTAAGAGAAGCAAACGCTTTGATGTATTATTGTGAAATTGAGTCATAGGACATCTTTAAAGCCTGTGTGCTTGTTAACTCTGGACAAATTTCAAAGCAGCACTACTAAGACAATTTAAATTTCCAGGAAAAACCCAAATTTAGGAAACCTGATTAATAGATGTAAACATATCCCTTACCAGCATGGTAATCAACTGTCTTGTTTTACCAACACTAGTATAATTTTATGGAACAAAAGTCTTATGACTTCTGGCAACCCTGAATCTAAGAATTTTATTCAAATTATATGAAAATTTATATTGAATCAGAGGATCTTGACTATACTATCTACATTTCTAAACCTGCTGTCACCCACTATTATCCTTTCCTTGCCTCACTTTTTTCCCTGGCACTTACCTCATTCTACAAAGTAACACATTATTCACATATAGTTTTTAAATGTTCCTGTCTTCCAGCACTGCAAAGTAAATTCCACAAGAGCAACGGAATTAGTCTGTTTTGTTCACTCATATATCGGAAGCAAGTAGAACAATGCCTAAAATTAGAATCTCAATGAAATGAATGCATTCTTCAAAGTCATACAGTACTTCAAAAGTAACATTTTGTCCTTGTGTTTTATATCAGTTTCTTCACATTGAATGATTTCTCCCTGACTCAATGTTTTCTTAAACAGTGATGAGCAAATACAACTGGCACCTCAGTTTAATTCTACTTCACAGAAAATTTGTTTTTTCTTTCTCAGAGGAAAATTTTCTTGTTTTTCTAAGAAAATTATGTATCTGCAGCTATCTGAAAGAACTGCCCACCTTACAGGATCCTGAGGAATCAAAGTAGTGAAGCTATGGTAAATAATTTTATTGATGGTGATGATTTATAGATGCTTCCTCTTGGGTAAACCTCCAGCATACTTTGCTTTATGTTTTAATGCTAGTCTCTTCCACACTACTCAGTGTGAAATTGCACAACAAAGTTGATAAATGCAAAATCAACCTCAGCAAATTTGCTAATCTTTCGTCATAGACTTTAAATCTAATCAAACAAAACTCACAGATGGGGCACAACCATTTAGTAGAGGCTGCCATGTCTAAGAATGAGAAATTTGAGATTAAAATGAAAATCACATTAAAGTATCACCTCACTTGTTTACAGAAGACAACTAGCTATATTATTTTCCGTGGCTAAGTGCTATGTTTGTGAGGGTGGCAAAAAAAGAATAAATCAATGAGCTTTGCACAGTATCTTGGTTTACTGGCTTTATGTAATTTGCTATTTTGCTCCATACTGCATCACTTTGAAAGAAAAATTATTCAATAAGATTATAAAACTGTTCTTGGTAGTTTTTGATAAAAACTCCAACCGTAGAAGTAGACATTAGAAATTGCAGCATCATTCTATACAACTAAAAGATTTGTAGTATATCTTACTTCTCTATGTTTGCAGTTTTACTAGATTGAAAATTGCAGTTCTGGGGATATGGGAGGAAAAGCAACTGGCCCAATAGGAACCCCAGGACTTATCCATTCAGATATATTTAATGTTGCATTTTCTTCAACTAGAGTGGAAGTACTGAATGAAAAAACTTTCGAGAAAATCTGAGAGATTGAGAATGTCTCATTTTTAACTATCAGTTACATAATGGTATAATATCTATAATTTCTACAATAAAGTGAAAATAATTTAGATAATTGTCATTTAATTTCAGTTATCTATCTTGAGAATAAAAATCTGTGTAAAGAATTTTCCAGAATTGTACCAGCATATGTATCATGGACAGATACACATTTGAACCACTGTTGAACACATAAAGATTTTTTAAATAATCACAACTATAGTACATTCAGATCTGGCAAGTTTCCAGAACTATTTCTGATGCTAATGGGTATGTTATATAAAGATTGTTGATAATTCATCATTCAGATGTGTGTCAGATGGGCAGAATAATCACTTTTGAAAAAACAGCATGTACTCTTTAATGAAATTCTGTATGAAAACAGTATTTTCCTTTGAAAGGTTTTAAAATAGTTACCTGGATAATTTCCTGCTCTATGTAGTGGCTTTAGGCTTCTATATGAAGGCCCAGTATAGGCAACTATAGCAATAAGATGAAAATTCCTAAAGAAAAGCCCATCTGTCCAAAATCTAATTTATTATTTGCCCCACTGCAAGGTTTTTTTAGGAATAAATTATTGAGTCCCATTCTCACAATGTTACTAGGTCTTAGTTCACAATAATCATTCCATTCTTGTAAGATGAGATCATGCTACACAGCCAAATATAGACATCAAAATAACATGTTTACACAGGCCAAGGGCATCCTGAAATAATCTGTTCCTTCCTAATTGTGATCATAACTAATATTATTATCTGGGTCAAAGTGTAATGAGGGAATTTTAACAAGCTATTTATTTATTTCTTCAAAGTAGAAAATGTTTCAAATAATTAAATATTTAAGTTCATACTTAATTCATACTTTAATACTCATAAATTATGTTATTCTTAATAAGTATAAATTAGAGATTTTATTCCATATTTTTATTTGCAAATATATTCAAACATTTTTAAGGCTACATGATTTCTATGAAGTGTGAAGTGAAAGTGTTAGTGACACAGACGTGTCCTACTCTTTGAGACCCCATGAGTCACCAGGACCCCGTAACTCACCAGGCTCCTCTCCATGGAATTCTCCAGGCAAAAATACTGGAGTGGGTAGACATTTCCTTCTCCAGGGTATCTTCCCCACCCAGGGATCAAACCCAGGTCTCCTGCTTTGCAGGTGAGTTCTTTACTGTCTGAGCCACCAGAGAAGCCATTATAGATCTATACATGTAACTAAATTTCACCTAAACACAATCAAACCCTGCTCACTCATTTCGTAACTTGTTAAAACAGGCAAAATGAAAATAAACCCTGATTTATAATACTGCAGAAGCTTTTTTGTAGGTACTCTTAAAATCACATAACTGTGCAGCAGACTGAAACCTTAGAAGCCAACCAGCTGTGCATGCATCTTCTTTCTATACATGAGAATACTGAATCTAGTAGAAATTATGATATTCATCTAAAGTCCTAGACCTAACTTAAAGAAATTAAGCTCCTGACTCCCGTACCAATATTATCAGTTCAGTTTAGTTTAGTCGCTCAGTCATGTCTAACTCTTTGCAACCCCATGGACTGCAGCACGCCAGGCCTCCCTGTCCATCAACAACTCCCAGAGCTTGCTCAAACTCATGTCCATTGAGTTGGTAATGCCATCTAACCATCTCATCCTCTGTTGTCCCCTTCTCCTCCTGCCTTCAATCTTTCTCAGCATAAGGGTCTTTTCCAATAAGTCAGTTTTTTGCATCAGGTGGCCAAAGTATTGGAGTTTCAGCTTCAGCATCAGTCCTTCCAACACCCAGGACTGGTCTCCTTTAGGATGGACTGGCTGGATCTCCTTGCAGTCTAAGGGACTCTCAAGAGTCTTCTCCAACACCACAGTTCAAAAGCATCAATTCTTCAGCACTCAACTTTCTTTATAGTCCAACTCTCACATCCATACATGACTACTGGAAAAACCATAGCTTTGACTAGATGTACCTTTGTTGGCAAAGCAATGTCTCTGCTTTTTAATATGTTGCCTATGTTGGTCATAACTTTTCTTCCAAGGAGCAAGCATCTTTTAATTTCATGGCTGCAGTCACCATCTGCAGTGATTTTGGAGCCCAAGAAAATCAAGTCTGTCACTGTGTCCATTGTTTCCCCAACTATTTGCCATGAAGTGATGGGACCAGATGCCGTGATCTTAGTTTTTTGAATGTTGAGTTTTAAGCCAGCTTTTTCAGTCTCCTCATTCACTTTCATCAAGAGGCTCTTCAGTTCTTCACTTTCTGCCTTAAGGGTGGTGCCATCTGCATATCTGAGGTTATTGATATTTCTCCTGGCAATCTTGATTCCAGCTTGTGCTTCATCCAGCCTGGCATTTCACAAGATGTACCCTGCATATAAGTTAAATAAGCAGGGTGACAATATACAGCCTAATACTAATCTTATAATGATGCCTTCTTTTAAATTATTAACTGGTAATGTCAATATCTCATAGACATGTGGGTGTGCAGTTTATGATTTTAATCTTTTGGTAGACTATTGGCATAAAAGATTTTTAGCTTCATTTCTTGTTTAGAAGCAATTCTATTTCACTCACTATTCCTCTTTCTCATTGAGCAACAACAAATTTCTCTGTCTCTTCCATGTTACAACCCATCATATAGCCTAGATAGTGGGTAGTGAAATGTAATAAGCAAACTCATGTTTTGGAATAAATGTGAATTTGTACTCATTGCTGAATCTGTCTGTCTTGATGGAAGTTAATCTCTTGAGAGTTTCCTCCTTTATAAAATTGACTTACTGATGTCTATCTCATAGCGTTTGGGTAGTTTGAAATAGTTGGTATAAAGTCTAACTTACAATGAGTTCTCAACATTCTCTATTATTTGAAACATTCTCCACCTCTTTTTCAAGAGATGTTTCAGTTATAATATGTTTGACTCCTTTCATCCTTTCTTGTGGAACATGATTTTTAGATTCCTTACCCTCTGAATCACACTCCATGCAAGAGCCAATGTCCTTCTGAAACACTGTCTGACTTAAAATTTTGCCATAGATATAGGTGATTTTATTAAGGGTACTGATATTCTTGTTTAGTAAGATAGGGGTGCAAAATAGATCTGCCTCAATCCTAGTACTTATTTCTAAATAGAACACTTTTCTTAATAGACACTATGATTAGTTTACCTCTTTTCTTCTTCTTTTTTTTTTTTTTTTTGTAGCTGTACGTTTTTAACCTATATTGAACTTTTAGCAATTAATTTGTTTCTACTTTTTTTACATCATCACTTAGCAAACTGATTTTCCCACATACTATATGGGTATACTACATGTGTATAGCTGATTTTGAACCTCAGTTAAAGATATCTGCTAAATTCTGTTCATTTGGGCCAAACATTTCTGCTAGTTTAGACCACTTGGAATACTGACTTTACCTGAAACTCTATCCTTCCAAATTCTAAATCTTACTCTAGTGGGAAATTTTGCCTTATCCACTTTCACCCAAATCCCTGATGAGAGCATTGAAGAGGATAAGGTCAAAGACAGGAAACTGTCAGTCCATTCATCATCATAAGTCTTTGTTCACTACCTGTAGTTAATGATGCTAAATACTCCCTATTAAGTATGACCATTACTACAGGTTTTTGTACATACTCTTTATTTTGTTAAGGGAATTGCCTTCTATTTCTAGTGTGATAAAAGTTTTTATCAAGAATATATAAAAGAAGTTGGTTTAGTGTGTATGTGTGTGGTCATGCACATGTGTGTGCATCTCCTGTCATAATCATGATGTTCTTTCTCCTCTGATAATGTGAATAATATTAATGTTCCAATAGTATTTCAACAAGTCATTCTTGAGTTCTCTCTTATCTCTGGCTTTTTTCTTTTAATATACATTTTTACATTGTTGGAATCAATTTGGTGATATTTTGGTTTGGTGTTTGGATCTGCATTCATGAAGGATTTGGCCTGTTTTTGTCAAATTTTGTTGATAAGTTTATCAAGTAATCTATTGAGAAGGATTTCCTTAAAAAGCTTTTATGATTTTAAAGTGATCTGCTCATGAAGTATTTGAAAGAATTCATTTGCAAAGTAATATGGATGTATTTGCAGATATATTTGCCTATTTTATCAGAAAAATAATATCCCAATGCACACTTATTTTCCCCAAACTTTTAATTTTAATAATCTTATAAACTATGGAATTTTGAGAAAATAGTACATTAGATACCTATATTTTATTCCCTTCACCTTACCAATTATTAGCACTTTGTCCTTTGTATTTTTCATATATATAAATTCACACACACACATATATACATGTATACATGTATATCTGTCTTTATATTTATGCTTTGTTTTGCTGAACCTCTTGAAAGCAATCACACACTTCACCCATAAATATTTCAGAATGCATCTTCTAAGAATAGGTCATTGTCCCAGAAAATCACACTATTTTCATGCTTAAGAATATCTATACAAATCCGAAATGTTATATAAAATATACTCCATATTCATATTTATTTGGTTGTTACAAAATGTTTTTCAGACATTTTATATTTCTTGGATCCAGGATCCAATCAAGTCTTACACATTTCCTTTGTATATTATGCTATTTCAACTCTTAATTTAGAATGTTTCCCATGTTATACTGCTGTTGTTATTTCGTTTTCATGACTGGCATTTTTCTAAAGTCTAGGACAGTTTATTATATTATGTCTGATATTCTGTATTTGTCTGATGATCAGGTCCAGTGTGGTATAAATATCTTAGCATAAATATAAGTAATTTTGTGGGGGGTTTAGTAGTGAATCACATTAGTAGTCATATGGTGTCAGATATATTTCAATTACGTCAAGCACCTATTTCTATGACGTAGTAATGATGAGGATTCTGAAACTGTAAAAAGTTATCAGCCAAACAAGCATATTTCATTTGTGAGAATGTTGTGGCTATGTACTCTTTACTTCCTAATGAAAATTTATTTAAATACTTCCAGTTTTATACTTGTTTTAAAATAGTTGATATGTTTTAAATATTAAATATTTATATAAAATAAATATTTATAAAGATAATATAAATATAAATATATACATATTAAAATATTTATATATATATGCCTTGTAGGATTTTGAAGTATTTTAACTTCAAAATCCTTCTGGTGGCTCAGACGGTAAAGTGTCTGCCTATATTGCGGCAGACCCAGGTTCAATCCCTGGGTCAGGAAGATCTCCTGGAGAAGGAAATGGCAACCCACTCCAGTACTCTTGCCTGGAAAATCCCATGGATGGAGGAACCTGGTAGGCTACAGTCCATGGGGTTGCAAAGAGTTGGACACAACTGAGCGACTTCACTTTCTTTCTTTTCTTATCTTTTTAATGTACTTCTTAGGCTAAAAAAAGCAGGGGGGGGGGCGGGGTGTGAAACAATGAACTATATAATTATGTGATATTTCCCACACAAGCTTGCTTTAGATAGAAATGTACATGATAGAAGGATGGATTGATAGAATTTATCTAAGTGTTCCTTAGTTGGGGAACAGTTACACATTTTGTATGAATTAATGCTTCAAACTAAGACCTTGGTTAACTATACAGTTGGCCTTTGTATACTATATATCTAGGAAAAGGAGAACAGGAATTGAATACATCAAATTAACAGCTCTCACTTGAGTTACCCCTCCTGATTTCTGGACCCATATATTCATCTGTTTAATAGATATGTCCACTTGGTCTCCAAACAACACAAATTTGAATGTCTCAAATGACTACTCTTTTTGTTTTGTCCCTAACCTAAACTTTGTCCTTTATTTCACATACTGATGAATAAAATAATCACTATTCCTTATTCTGCCCTTAATCATTCCTCTGAACTAATAGCCACAGGTAGTCAAGTCACCAAGTTCTATTATTTTGTCTCATAAGGTCCCTCAAATCTCACTTTCAAGCTTGTAATTTCTGCCTTAATTTGCAATCTCATCGTTTGCAGAGTAGTGACAATTTCCTAATTGGTCTACCTACCTCAAGCACCTGCATAAAGACTTTGTCTTATAGCATAGTTTGGATAGTCTTAGACAAAAAAAAAAAAAAAAAAATCCAAGTTTTATTATTCTCATTTACATTTCTAAAAATCTATCAAAATCTTCATTGACTTAAAAGACAAATATCTTATTATATGACATACATGTTTCTTTTTTTTTTCCAGTTCTTTGCAAATGCCAAATGTATATCTATGCTTTAGTCACCATGACCAACCTGCAGAAATGTTTTAGGTTCCCAACTCTGTCATTCTTCCATGCATTATGCATGCATGCTTTTCTGTGCTAGGATTCCAGTGAAGGACAAAAGCAGACATATTCACTGTTTTCATAGAACTTAGAATGCAGATACTAATTTAAAAATGACAGAGATAAAAATTAAAGCCTTTGTTCTCCTGTAAACTAATGTGTGATCTTAGAAATTGAATTACCTCAGTAAATTCTCATTTTCTTCGCTATATAATGAAAATACTATTTCATAGCATTTCCTTGTAGGTTGAAAATAATAACAGAAGTAGTGTAATAAAAGAGAAACATGAGACCCATTCTATCAGAGATAAGGTTAAAACTAAGCTTTGTAACAAAGATTGACCTTTGGACAGTGAATAGAGAATGATTACAAAGAAAGGAATTAAAGAAGATTGAAATACTAAAGTGAATATAAAGGAAAAGAATATAACGAAGGGCCTCATTAAAAAGATGAAGTTTGAAGATGAATGGACAGCAAGATAAACTTGGAGAATGACGGTTAGGTGCCGGAAAGTGTAATCAGATCATTGATAAAAAACAGTTGTTGACTTAAAAAAAAGTGCAATGTGAGAGTTTGAGTTAAGTTTTATTTAAGGGAAAAATGAAGCCTATAGCCCAGAAGATAACATTTCGAATAGCTTTGAGAAACTGCTCCAAAGAGGTAGGGGGAGAGTCATTATGTGTGTAATTTTGGAGAAGGGGGAGTACATGCAATCAAGCACACATTTTTTTTTTGTAAAAAGTTTCTTCTAGTGTCTTGAAGGTTACACCTAGTCATGAAGAGTAGATGTTAGTGCTTTTAGTGCTTTTCTAGATATAAGGAGATACAAGAATTGAGCTTATAAAATTGGCTCCTGAAAACATCTATCTGAAGACCTGTTTTGACAGTTTTTCCTAAAGGACAGAGTGCCTCATTTCTGTTTTCTACCCTGAACTTCTGTAAAGGGATGTTGAAGATCAGCAGATATAGCAGTACATGATCTAATCCTTGCAGAGGTAGATGGCAAGTAATCATGGCAACTGCTAATTTGTAGTTGACACAGATATGGATCCAGAAATTGGGCAAAAGAAAGGATGTTAGAGTCATTCTTCTAGAAGTGACAGCTACGTCCTGATATGAGGTCCCTGATACAGTACAGACTGAAAAACACAAAGACTCAAAGACAAATTTTGGTGAGTGAACCCACTTATAAATGGAGAAAAAAGAAGCAAGCTTGAATGAAGTGAGGAGTAGAGGGATATAAAAAAAACTAGAAAGTATTGCAGTGTAACAGGAGTTAAGAAAGATTCAGTTATTGAGACCTCAGTTTTGTGAATTGCAGATTATCAGGGATCTGTGAGAGATCATTTTTTGGTAAAGAGGAGAATGAATATACAAGTTAGATCTCAATTAACTGAAGAGAATGGAAACAGCATAACAATAAAAGCAGTGACCATAGACTAGTTTGAGAAGTATTTCAGTATAAAAACATTTTAAAAGATAACTATATAAGGTGAAATCAAATGAGCTTTATGAAATCGAAGAAAAATCTCTAGGTGAATAGGAAGAAATATCATCATATGCCAAGAGGAAGGAGCTAGCAGAGAAGAAGTTTGAAAGTGACAAAGGGGATAATTCATAAAGCAAAATTCTTAAAATGTAGAAGGGGATACAATTTATAGCACAAAGGCTGAAGTTAGCCTTAAATGAGAAAGGAATACCACAATTCCTTAAAGCTAGTTAAAGTGGAAGAGAATGAAGGAAAGCTTGGTGAGTTTGGAGATGATGTTTGATGACTGTCTTATGAGCAGTGGTCATCTAGGGTGAGGTGGAAGGAGAGGAGATTGTAGATGACAGTGATGTTGGAAATGTAGAAACAGCTGCCTTTTGGAATATTTTAGTAGAAAACTACAAATAAGTAAAATAATTATTAGCCTGGCTAAAGTTAAAAACTCCCATTTGAATGCAGAGTTCCAAAGAATAGCAAGGAGAGATAAGACAGCCTTCCTCAGTGATTAATGCAAAGAAATAGAGGAAAACAATAGGATGGGAAACACTAGAGATCTCTTCAAGAAAATTAGACACACCAAGGGAAAATTTCGTGCAAAGATGGGCACGATAAAAGACAGAAATGATATGGACCAAACAGAAGCAGAAGATATTAAGAAGAGGTGGCAAGAACACAGTGTGGTGTGATCACTCACCTAGAGCCAGGCATCCTGGAATGTGAGGTCAAGTGGGCCTTAGGAAGCATCACTCACACCTATGGCTAGATCAACTAAACAGAAAATTAACAAGGAAACACAAACTTTAAATGATACAATAGACCAGTTAGACCTAATTGATATCTATAGGACATTTCACCCCAAAACAATGAATTTCACCTTTTTCTCAATCGCACACAGAACCTTCTCCAGGATAGATCACATCCTGGGCCATAAATCTAGCGTTGGTAAATGCAAAAAAAATTGAAATCATTCCAAGCATCTTTTCTGACCACAATGCAATAAGATTAGATGTCAATTATAGGAGAAAAACTTTTAAAAATTCCAACATATAGAGGCTGAACAATACACTGCTGAATAACCAACAAACCACAGAACAAATTTAAAAAGAAATGAAAATATACATAAAAATGAATGAAAATGAAAAAAACAACAACACAAAACCTGTGGGAAACCGTAAAAGCAGTGCTAAAGGGAAGGTTCATAGCAATACAGGCTTACCTCAAGAAATAAGAAAAAAGTCAAATAAATAACCAAACTGTACACCTAAAGCAACTAGAAAAGGAAGAAATGAGGAACCCCAGGGTTAGTAGAAGAAAAGAAATCTTAAAAATTAGGGTGGAAATAAATGCAAAAGAAACAAAAGAGACCATAGCAAAAATCAACAAAGCCAAAAGCTGATTCTTTGAGAAGATGAATAAAATTGACAAACCATTAGCCAGATTCACCAAGAAACAAAGGGAGAAAAATCAAATCAACAAAATTAGAAATGAAAATGGAGAGATCACAACAGACAACACAGAAATACAAAGGATCATAAGAGACTATTATCAGCAACTATATGCCAATAAAATGGACAACTTGCAAGAAATGGACAAATTCTTAGAAAAGTACAACTTTCCAAAACTGAACCAGGAAGAAATAGAAAATCTTAGCAGACCCATCACAAGCATGGAAATTGAAACTGTAATCAGAAATCTTCCAACAATCAAAAGCCTAGGGCCAGATGGCTTCACAGCTGAATTCTACCAAAAATTTAGAGACGAGCTAACACCTATCCTACTCAAACTCTTCCAGAAAATTGCAGAGGAAGGTAGACTTCCAAACTCATTCTATGAGGCCACCATCACCCTAATACCAAAACCTGACAAAGATGCCACAAATAAAGAAAACTGCAGGCAATATCACTGATGAACATAGATGCAAAAATCCTTAACAAAATTCTAGCAAACAGAATCCAACAACATATTAAAAAAATCATACACCATGACCAAGTGGGCTTTATCCCAGGGATGCAAGGATTCTTCAATATCCGCAAATCAATCAATGCAATACACTACATTAACAAATTGAAAAATAAAAACAATATGATTATCTCAATAAATGAAGAGAAAACCTTTGACAAAATTCAGCATCCATTTATGATAAAAAAAAAAAAAAAAAACAACCTCCAGAAAGCAGGAATAGAAGGAACATACCTCAACATAATAAAAGCTATATATGACAAACCCACGACAAACATTATCCACAATGGTGAAAAATTGAAAGCATTTCTGCTAAAGTCAGGAACAAGACAAGGGTGCCCACCCTCACCACTACTATTTAACATAGTTTTGGAAGTTTTGGCCACAGCAGTCAGAGAAGAAAAAGAAATAAAAGGAATACAGACTGAAAAGAAGAAGTAAACCTCTCACTGTTTGCAGATGACATGATCCTCTACATAGAAAACCCTAAAGACTCCACCAGAAAATTACTAGAGCTAATCAATGAATATAGTAAAGTTGCAGGATATAAAATCAACACACAGAAATCCCTTGCATTCCTATACACTAACAATGAGAAAACAGAAAGAGGAATTAAGGAAACAATTCCATTCACCATTGCAATGAAAAGAATAAAATACTTAGGAGTATATCTACCTAAAGAAACCAAAGACCTATATATAGAAAACTATAAAACACTACTGAAAGAAATCAAAGAGGACACAAACAGATGGAGAAATATACCATGTTCATAGACCAGAAGAATCAATATAGTGAAAATGAGTATACTATCCAAAGCAATCTATAGATTCAATGCAATTGCTATCAAGCTACCGACGGTATGTTTCATAGAACTAGAACAAATAATTTCATAATTTGTATGGAAATACAGAAAACCTCAAATAGCCAAAGCAATCTTGAAGAATGGAACTGGAGGAATCAACCTGCCTGACTTCAGTCTCTACTACAAAGCCACAGTCATCAAAGACAGAATGGTACTGGCACAAAGACAGAAATAAAGATCAATGGAACAACATAGAAAGTCCAGAGAGAAATCCACGCACTTATGGACACCTTATCTTTGACAAAGGAGGCAAGAATATACAGTGGAGAAAAGACAATCTCTTTAACAAGTGGTGCTGGGAAAACTGGTCATCCACTTGTAAAAGAATGAAACTAGAACACTTTCTAACACCACACACAAAAATAAACTCAAAGTGGATTAAAGATCTAAATGTAAGACCAGAAACTATAAAACTCCTAGAGGAAAACATAGGCAAAGCACTCTCTGACATAAACCACAGAAGGCTCCTCTATGACCCACCTCCCAGAATATTGGAAATAAAAGCAAAAATTAACAAATGGGGCCTAATTAAAATTAAAAGCTTCTGCACAAAAAAGGAAACTATAAGTAAGGTGAAAAGACAGCCTTCAGAATGGGAGAAAATATTAGCAAATGAAGCAACAGGCAAAGAATTAATCTCAAAAATATACAAGCAACTCCTGCAGCTCAATTCCATAAAAATAAATGACCCAATCAAAAAGTGGGCCAAAGAACTAAACAGACATTTCTCCAAAGAAGCCATACAGCTGGCTAACAAACACATGAAAAGATGCTCAACATCACTCATTATCAGAGAAATGTAAATCAAAACCACAATGAGGTACCATTTCACACCAATCAGAATGACTACTATCCAAAATTCCACAAGCAATAAATGCTGGAGAGGGTGTGGAGAAAAGGGAAACCTCTTACACTGTTGGTGGGAATGCAAACTAGTGCAGCCACTATGGAGAACAGTGTGGAAATTCCTTAAAAAACTGGAAATAGAACTGCCATATGACCCAGCAATCCCACTGTTGGGCATACACACTGAGGAAACCAGAATTGAAAGAAACATTGTACCACAATGATCATCACAGCACTATTTACAACAGCCAGGACATGGAAGCAACCTAGATGCCCATCAGCAGACGAATGGATAAGAAAGCTGTGGTACATATACACAATGGAATATTACTTAGCCATTAAAAAGAATACATTTGAATCAGTTCTAATGAGGTGGATGAAACTGGAGCCTATTATACAGAGTGAAGTAAGCCAGAAAGAAAAACACCAATACAGTATACTAATGCATATATGTGGAATTTAGAAAGATGGTAACAATAACCCTATATGCGAGACAACAAAAGAGACACACATGTATTGAACAGTCTTTTGGACTCGGTGGGAGAGGGTGAGGGTGGGATGATACAGGAGAATGACATTGAAACATGTAAAATATCATATGTGAAATGAACCGCCAGTCCAGGTTCAATGCATGATACAGGGTTGTCAAGGCTTGTGCACTGGGATGACCCAGAGGGATGGGATGGGGAGGGAGGTGGGAGGGGTGTTCAGGATGGGGAACACATGTACACCCATGGCAGATTCATATCAATGTATGGCAAAACCAATACAATATTGTAAAGTAAAAAAATAAAAAATTAAATAAAAATAAAATAAAATGCTCTGTTAAAAAAAAAAAAAGGGGAGCATCACTACAAGAAAAGCTAAGGGAGGAGATGAAATTCCAGTTGAGCTCTTTCAAACTGTAAAAAATGATGCTATTACCGTGCGGCATGCAATATGCAAGCTAATTTGGAAAACTCAGCTGTGGCCACAGGAGTTGAGAAGGTCAGTTTTTATTCCAATCCCAAAGAAAGGCAATGCCAAAGAATGCTCAAACTACCACACATTTGCACTTATCTCACAGGCTAGCAAGTAAGGCTCAAAATTCTCCAAGCCAGGCTTCAGCAGTTCATGAACCATGAAATTCCAGATGTTTAAGCTGGGTTTACAAAGGCAGAGGAACCAGAGATCAAATTGCCAACATCCGTTGGATATCGAAAGAGCAAGAGAGTTCCAGAAAATCATTTACTTCTGCTCTATTGATGATGCCAAAGCCTTTGACTGTGTGGATCACAACAACTGTGGAAAATACTTCAAGAGATGGAAATAAGAGCACCACCTGCCTCTTGAGACTCTGTAGGAAGGTCAAGAAGCAACAGTTAGAACTGGACATGGAACAACAGACTGGTTCCAAATCAGGAAAGGGGCACGTCAAGGCTGTATATTGTCACCCTGCTTATTTAACTTATATGTACAGTACATCATGCAAAACGCCAGGCTGGATAAAGCACAAGCTGGAGTCAAGATTGCTGGAAGAAATGTCAATAACATCAGATATGCAGATGACAATACCCTTACAGCAGAAAGTGAAGAACTAAAGAGCCTCTTGATGAAAGTGAAAGAGGAGAGTGAAAAAGTTGGCTTAAAGTTCAACATTCAAAAAACTAAGATCACAGCATCTGGTCCCATCACTTCATGGCAAATAGTTGGGGAAACAATGCAAACAGTGACAGACTTGATTTTCTTGGGCTCCAAAATCACTGCAGATGGTGACTGCAGCCATGAAATTAAAAGATGCTTGCTCCTTGGAAGAAAAGTTATGACCTACATAGACAGCATATTCAAAAGCAGAGACATTGCTTTGCCAACAAAGGCCCATCTAGTCAAAGCTATGGTTTGTCCAGTAGTCATGTATGGATGTGAGAGTTGAACTATAAAGAAAGCTGAACACTGAAGAATTGATGCTTTTGAACTGTGGTGTTGGAGAAGACTCTTGAGAGTCCCTTAGACTGCAAGGAAATCCAACCAGTCCATCCTAAAGGAAATCAATCCTGAATATTCATTGGAAGGACTGATGCTGAAGCTGAAACTCCAATACTTAGGCCACCTGATGTGAAAACTGGCTCATTTGAAAAGACCCTGATGCTAGGAAAGATTGAAGTTGGGAGGAAAAGGGGACTACAGAGGATGAGATGGTTGGATAGCATCACCGACTCAATAACATGAGTTTGAGTAAACTCCGGGAGTTGGTGATGGACAGGGATGCCTGCGTGCTGCTGTCCATGGGGTCACAAAGAGTCAGACATGACTGAGTGACTGAACTGAGCTGAAAGTTAAAAACAGGAAATCGTCAACCAGGAAACTGATAGTGATACATCATTTTAATCTACAGCACCTGGGAATGAAGGAAATTAGGTGTTTACATGGGACCAGGATCAACAGTGAGGGCTGAAAAGATGTTATATAATGTTACTTTGGAAGAAATCAGTTTGGAACCGTGTTATTAGAACAATAATAAGTAGGAACTTTGAGAGTTATCCAGGTTTGAGGTTGTGAATGTCAGTTAAGATAGAGGATTAGGGTAAAGAATATTTTAGACTTTTAGGAGGGACACAGGTAAAATGGTCAACTTTGAAGGTAAACAATGTGAAATCAAAAATAGAATTCAGTAAGTGTGAAAAAGTGTGAGATGGTAAAGAATCATATGCTGGTCAGGGAGTGAAATTTGTAGATATCTTAAAAGGAAAACATTTCTAAGTAGCAAATTATATTTGAATATAAAATATTGAAGCAGGAATTAAACTTTTGAGTTCTAGTTTATTGACCATCTGGTGATGTCCATGTGTAGAGTCTTCTCTTGTGTTGTTGGAAGAGTGTGTTTACTATGACCAGTGTGTTCCCTTGGCAAAACTCTATTAGCCTTTTCCCTGCTTCATTTTGAACTCCAAGGCCAAATAAGCCTGTTAACTCCAGGTATTTCTAGACTTCCTACTTTTGAATTCTAGTCCCCTATAATGAAAAGGACATCTCTTTTGGGTGTTAGTTCTAGAAAGTTTTGTAGGGCTTCATAAAACCATTCAACTTCAGCCTCTTCAGCATTACTGGTTAGGGCATAGACTTGGATTACTGTGATGTTGAATGGTTCGCCTTGGAAAAGAACAGAGATCATTCTGCTGTTTTTGAGATTGAATCCAAGTACTGAACTTTGGACTTTTTGTTGACTATGAGAGTTACTCCATTTCTTCTAAGGGATTCTTGTCCACAGTAGTAGATATAATGGTCATCTGAGGTAAATTCATCCATTTCAGTCCATTTTAGTTCACTGATTCCTAAAATGTTGATGTTCAATCTTGCCATCTCCTGTTTGACCACTTCCAATTTGCCTTGATTCATGGACCTAACATTCCAGGTTCCTATGCAATATTGCTCTTTGCAGCATCGGACCTTGCTTCCATCACCAGCCACATCCACAATTAGATGTTGTTTTTGCTTTGGCTCGGTCTCTTCATTCTTTCTGGGGTTATTTCTCCACTGATCTCCAGTAGCATATTGGACACCTACCAACCTGGGGTGTTTATCTTTCAGCGTCATATATTTTTGCCTTTTTATACTGTTCATGGGGTTTTTAAGGCAAGAATACTGAAGTGGTTTGCCATTCCCTTCTTCAGTGGAATAAGTTTTGTCAGAACTCTCCACCATGACCCATCCGTCTGGGTGGTGCTACACAGCATGGGTCAAAGATTATATTCTTTGCAGCCAAAGATGGAGAAGCTCTATACAATCAGCAAACACAAGACCAGAAGCTGACTGTGGCTCAGATCATGAAATCCTTATTGCCAAATTCAGACTTAACTTGAAGAAAGTAGGGGAAACCACTATACCATTCAGGTATGACCTAAATTAAATCCCTTATGATTTTACTGAGGAAGTGACAAATAGACTCAAGACATTAGATCTGATAGGCAGAGTGCATAAAGAACTATTGACAGAGGTTTGTGACATTGTACAGGAGGCAGTGATCAGGACCATCCCCAAGGGGGGGGGGGGGAAACGTGCAAAAAGGCAAAATGGTTGTCTGAGGAGGCCTTTCAAATAGCTGTGGAAAGAAGTGAAGCTAAAAGGCAAAGGAGAAAAGGAAAGATATACCAATTTTAATGCAGAGTTCCAAAGAATAGCAAGGAGAGATAAGAAAGCCTTCCTCAGTGATCAATGCAAAGAAATAGAGGAAAACAAGAGAATAGGAAAGACTAGAGATCTCCTCAAGAAAATCTCTATACCAAGGGAACATTTCATGAAAGATGGGCACAATAAAGGACAGAAATGGTATGGACTTAACAGAAGCAGAAGATATTAAGAAGCGGTGGCAAGAATACACAGAAGAACTATACAAAAAAGATCTTCATGAACCAGATAACCATGATTGTGTGATCACTCACCTAGAGCCTGACATCCAGGAATGTAAAATCAAGTGAGCCTTAAGAAGCATCACTCCAAGAAAGCTAGTGGAGGTGATGGAATTTCAGTTGAGATATTTCAAATCATAAAAGATGATGCTGTTAAAGTGCTGCACTCATTATGCCAGCAAATTTGGAAAACTAAGCAGTGGCCACGAGACTGGAAAAGGTAAGTTTTCATTCAAATACCAAGGAAAGGCAATGTCAAAGAAGGCTCAAACTACAGCACAATTGCATGCATCTCACACACATAGCAAAGTTAGGCTCAAAATTCTCCATGCCAGGCCTCTACAGTACGTGAACTCTAAAATATTCCAGATGTTCAAGCTGGATGTAGAAAAGGCAGAGGAACCAGAGATTAAATTGCCAACATCGTTTGGATCATTGAAAAAGCAAGAGAGTTCCAGAAAAACACCTACTTCTGCTCTATTGTCTATGCCAAAGCCTTTGACTAAGTGGATCACAGCAAACTGTGAACAATTGTTAAAGAGACAGGAATACCAGACCACCTGACCTGCCTCCTGAGAAATCTGTATGCAAGACAAGAAGCAACAGTTAGAAGTGGACATGGAACAACAGACTGGGTCCAAATTGGGAAAGGAGTACATCAAGGCTGTATATTGTCATCCTGTTTAATTAACTTATGTGCAGAGTACATCATACAGAATGCCAGGCTGGATGAAGCACAAGCTGGAATCAAGATTTCCGGGAAAAATATCAATAATATCAGATATGCAGATGACACCACCCTTATGGCAGAAAGTGAAGAAGAACTAAAGAGCCTCTTAGTGAAAGTGAAAGAAGAGAGTGAAAAAGTTGGCTTAGAACTCAACATTTAAAAAATTAAGATCATGGCATCTGGTCCCATCACTTCATGGTAAATAGATGGGAAAACAATGGACACAGTGATAGACTCTTTTCTTCAGCTCCAAAATCACTGCAGATGGTGAGTGCAGCCATGAAATGAAAAGATGTTTGCTCCTTGGAAGAAAAGCTATGACCAACCTCGACAGCATACTAAAAAGCGGAGACATTACTTTGCAAACATTTGCAAACATTACTTTGCAAAAAAAAGGTCTGTCTAGTCAAAGCTGTGGTTTTTCCAGTAGTCATGCATGGGTGTGAGAGCTGGACTATAAAAAAACTGAGTGCTGAAAAATTGATGCTTTTTTGAACTGTGGTGTTGGAGAAGACTATTAAGAGTCCCTTGGACTGCAAGGAGATCCAACCAGTCCATCCTAAAGGAAATCAGTCCTGAATATTCATTGTAAGGACTGATTCTGAAGCTGAAACTCCAATATTTGGCCACCTGAATTGAAGAACTGACTTATTGGAAAAGACCCTGATGCTGGGAAAGATTGAATTTGGGAGGAGAAGGGGACAACAGAGGATGAGATCGTTAGATGGCATCTCTGACTCGATGGACATGAGTTTGAGTGAGCGCCACAATTCAGTAATGGACAGGGAAGGCTGGCATGCTATAGTCCATGGGGTTGCAAACAGTCAGACATGACTAAGTGACTGAACTAACTCTAGTTTATTAGCCTCAGAGTCTAATACAGAGAATGAATATTTTTATATCTTGATGAGATTTACCTTCAGTTTCAGCTTGAATCCCACTTCCTTAGAGGCAAATTTTACATTGATGTATTTGTAGGAAAGTTAAATGATATGGATTCTGAATTTGAGTGTTAAATCTTGACTGGAAGTATATTTTGTATAAAATTTATCATGGAGACTATACCATCAAATGTTTCACTACCCTCTTTCCTTTTTAATTAATGGAGGGGTAAATAAATTTTGTTAACTCATGTTGCTTATCTGAATATTTTTTAAAGTACAGTATTGCTTTTAAATCAATAATTAAGGTTTGAATGTAGCAAATGAATATAAAAATGCTCTGTGATATAACATGAGATGTTCTGTTATATTACAGTTAATGAGAGCTATTCTCAGAAAGACAGTGTATTTAATCTCATTAACAAATACCATAAGTTGGCTAAATATGGAATGCCCTAATGAATGGTTTACAGCTTTCATGTGAGGGACTTATGAGTCTGTTAATGTGTCCTGATTATTAGATATAAATTAATCTAAAACAAACAATCAAATATTTGCAAAATGTTTGTCTAAGTGCTTTTTGCCCATTAGAAAAAAGGGACACCGTAGAGAGCTCTTTGATGCTGCCAAATACCATTAGTTATTAATAAATACAACTGTAAATATTTGACTTTTCCTCTGAAGGTTTCAGATGACTATGGTGCAAATAGTTACTTTGGAGACAGTTTGAAGCTCTCCAAGTAGATTGTTTCTTTCCACTTTACTGAAAAACAATTTTAAACATTTGTACAATATTTGTACAAATAGTAAAAATATTTGTACACCCAAAAGATTGATATCTTTATAAAAATAAAATATTGTAAAATATTTTTAAACAAAATGTATTAATATAAAAAAGAATGATTTTAATTTTTAAAAATTGGAAACATTACTCTGGAACAACTTCTACATGTTGTTCTCATCACTGGTTATCTGAAAGAAGTTGTTTTGTTTTTTCTAATTATGCTTTGCAAGTTTTAATTGTAACATAATTATTCCAGGGGACTTGTGTAAGTGATCATATCCACAGACAAGCATTGACTCTACTGGTGTAATAGAAATATAAACTAGAGCTTCTACACTTGATGAATTTATACTCTAGCCAGTGACTGAGGAACACCTCCCATTTTCTGCATCCTTTCCCACTCATATATAGAAATGATTTTAAAAATAAAAAGACCTATTTAAACAGAGTACATGTAAGAACTTTGATATAGCATGAATCTTATGTCCTCTTTCCTCTTGATATACATAAAAGGATGTACATATATACATGTACATTGCATTACTTGATAATTACATAAAATTAATGTACATACACATATACATTAAAAAGGATACTGTGATGTTTACAAGATAGCACGTAGAAAAATAAAGAATAAATGGTTTTAGAATTAAAGGAGTACAGCACCAGTATTGAGTAGTCCATGGCAGTGCTGGAAATCAATGGCTGAAAGCTCATTACACTATCATAGCTGAAAATTGTAGAATGAATGAGGCAAGGTTTCAGATATGATGAAAAAACAAAGCTATTTGTACGCTATACTTTGGAGCTCTGAATTTATCCAGCTCATGTGATGAAAACGTGTAAAAGTTAAAAAAAAAAAAGAAGTAATGTGTTAAATAAATAAATTTTAACTGAAATTTGAAATAATAAATTTAACAAAAGGAGATATAGGAAAAACAGAAACATGAATTACAATGATCTCACAATGAAAAGACAGGTATTTCTTTTGAATGGAATTGAAGTGTGATCAAACACCTGTAAATTAAGATTTTTTTAAAATTTAAAGTTAAACAATACAGTAACAGCTTATACATTAGCATTTGTTTTTTCTTACTAAAATGCACTCTTTCTAGGGCACCTTTACAGGATAATTAAAAAAAACGTTCCATGGCATTATTGTCTTGATAGCAGTTTTATCAAATAAGCCAGGAATGTATGTCATCTCCAGTGTTTCCTAGAAGTCTACTTTTTTCTATAGAAACAGATTTGGCATCTCTTGCATAATTTTACTGAATATCTGAAAGGTAGAATAAAAGGGAGTCTGTCTTCAAGGTGATCCTTTAGTTGTAAAGTGTACTTTGATATAGATAGCTCTTCAAATTAAGTGAAATCTTGTGTGCAGTGATACCAAATAGTACATCTACTCCACAGCATGTGTTAACTTGGAAAGTTGTGTTGTGTTTAAGCACCTCGAAATTCACTGGATAACAAGAGGATCAACATCAATAATGAATTTTGTTGAAAATGTTTTTTTCAGATTTCTATAAATTTAAGATTTCTGTTTTTATAAAAGTAGAGCTAGACTCAAGTTCTGATTTCTACCAAGACTCTCCTGGTTGGTCCCACAGGACATACACTCATTGCTTAAAAACAGTTGTTCAGACAAGACTGATGAATGAGAATCACTGTTTCAATAATGGGAGAAATTAGATTTCATTAGTGAGGGGATTTGAGGGTGGGAAGGTTTACTTTGGTTCTACTGAATGCTTTTATGTATTAGTGAAGTCGCTCAGTCGTGTCCGACTCTTTGTGACCCCATGGCTTACCAGGCTCCTCCATCCATGGAATTTTCCAGGCAAGAGTACTGGAGTGGGTTGCCATTTCCTTCTCCAGGGGATCTTCCCCATCCAGGCATCGAATCCGGGTCTCCCGCATTGCAGGCAGGCGCTTTACCATCTAAGCCACCAGGGAAGCCCCTTTATATATTAATGAGGCTAATTTGAATATAAAGATAATAGGTTAGATAATTTGCTTTCAATTCAAAACATGAGAATCAAAGCAGAGTTATTACAAGATTTTATTGTTTTGAACTTTGACAACTTCATCATTAGATATAGAACTCATATGATTTTCTTGGTGGCTCAGTCGGTAAAGAATCTGCCTGCAGCGCAGGAGACCAGGGTTCAGTCCCTGTTTCAGCAAGATTCCACTCCAGTATCATTGCCTGGAAAATCCTTTGGACAGAGGAGCCTAGTGGACTATAGTCCATGGGGTCACAAGAGTTGGACATGACTCAGTGACTAAACTACCACACAAAAACTCATAGACTCCAGAGGGAAAACTTAGTCAAGGGTTTGAAATATCACCGAATGGGGAAAGCTACAGAGAATTTGATTCATCTGTGTAAATAAGATGTGACCAAGAAGTCCAGTGACATATTGTTTGTTGGAACCAAATGAATCCAAATGTATGGTAACACTGGAGATGAATTTATGCAATTGTGACTGTCTTAGAGTATTAAAAGATGTAATAGTACCACTAAAATTCTTTGCATATCTTCTATAACATTACCCTTTCCTCTTTATGTAGCCCATCACTTTAATCTAAAAATAATTTGTATATTGAAAATATCTATTCTTTTGAAATTTTATTCAAACATAGGGATTCTCTGTGTATTGTGTTACTAGTCTTGTGCACGGTTCTTAGTACAAGAGGGACACAGAATGTACTTGCTGGAATATTTGGTGTTCCCTCTCATCTTTTATTTGTTTTCTCTATGTCCACTTATTACTTACACTCTTGATCAAAGTCTCAGAATACTCTGGAGCATTAGGGAAGTAGCATTTGGTAGTTTCATAAGAGCTGACCTCTACATCTTTCTAACTTACCAACCTCTCTTGGTGGTTACTTGTAAGTGCTGTGGGTGTGAGGCCTCAGGAATTGGGCGTAAGGAGGGAAAACATTTCCTTTCCTTGGAAGAGCAAGTGCTGGGAAACTTATAGTCGGTTTCTGAGATACTCTTGCCACTGGGAGCAAATTAGACATGGTAAAAGAACACACAGACACAAATGAGAATATTTTTTTGTGTCAAAGAGTCACATTTCTGAAATAAAATGGAGTGCTTTTGTGTATAATGAAGAGCAGGAGGAACATATAACTATGATTAAATTGAAGTTCTTGTTTTATATTCTTTTCATAGGTCTTTATTTTATTCCAAAATCGTATTTATCTTCTAGGGACTGTGACATGTTTAGAAAAATGCATGATATATAAATTATATTCATTCTTTCAGTTCATTGAACATTTATTAAATTCATAGTTGTGGTTAAATATTGTGCTGAATTTTGAGGGAATAAAAAATAGAAGAGACATAATTCCTGACCTAAATGAATATTTAAATATCCTTTAAGGATTTAAATGGAGTATTTTTCAATTATACAGACAGTATTCAAAAGCCTGAATAATATTATTAGTATATTTTGAAGTACTTTATCATTACTCTCTAAATAACTTGACTAATTGGTTTTAACAGTATAAGTAATTAAATAACATATTAGTGTTAATACCAAACAAAATATTTCCAAACAACATAAATCTTTGTAACATGTAATTAAAGGATTTTTTCCATATTAAAAAGTTGATATTGAAAAAATGACTAGAGTACAATAAAATAATAAATGTCCATGAGTTTTTTAATAATAAAAGATTATTGACATAGAGAAATTGAGTCATCTAATAAATATTTGTCTCTCTGCTTAATAAAAGACATGCAATAAAATGCTAAGCAAAAAAGTAAATATTTACAGAGCACACATAAAATCAATTTCGAAACACATTTTCGTAATAAATCTCCCATATGGTAATACCCTTGAAATTAAAGTTTGAGAAAAGTAAATACATCACAGTTGAAAAAATAGCGGGGTTTGAAAGGCAAAAGGAAAAAAGGATGTTACCTAATAACAGCAACTTTACAGTTCTTGCATCTCGCTCAGCATCTTCCTGAAGCTTTTTCTCCAATTCTTTTGATCTTTTGGCTGACTCCTTGCTCTCTGAACTAATTCCACTTCCCATCTTGTAGTGTTGGATGCTTGTCAGTTTATTTGCTCAAACTTTTTGGAATGTAGAGGGCAGCTGGTGCTCTGGTTTGGACGTAGGATGTAATGCTCTGCTGAAGTACCCAACAGCCCATTCCCTCATTTTCTAAGGCTCTGCTTTGACTAAGGAGATGCTGTCACCTGACAAATGGTAGAACCACACAGTCCTGTGGCAGCTAAAGAGAAAATTCATTATGCTTTCAAAGTGGTTACCTCTGGCACTCCTTCAAACTGCTCATCTTCCTTAAAGAATAGCATACAATAATGTAGAAAGTTATGAAAATCTGTGCATTAAAGATGATCTGAAATGGACAATTCAAATAGTGTTTATCACTAATAGGCAATCTTTATTGCATGATTTAAAGTTATAATTACTAACAAACAAACTTGTGTCTTATCTTTAGGTATATGAGTCTTCAGATTCTTCATAATCACTATGATATCACTATCAGAATATTTATATTGAATCACCCAGATTTATAGTTTCACTATGTTTAGATTATGACTCAAAATGATTGAGACACTCTTAGTATCTGTCAGCTAACTAGAAAACCTTTTCATTAAAAAAAAATACACGTAGTTCTTAGATCTATACACATTGCTATGTTGCCAAACATAGAATTCAACACACAGTGCTCTTAAATTATTTATTTTTGTCTCATAGGATCAATTTCTATAAATTGAGCTTTTACTGCTTGTGAGAAAGTCAATCCATCACCATTAATTGAGGGTCTGCTTGGTGTAGACACTGAAATGTGTTTGATTCAGGCAGTGCATTAACTCTTTGGGATCATTAAGGAACAGCTGTTGTGCTGGAAGGACTTTTATTGATTTGGTACTGAGGGAATAGAAAGGAATATTCTTTGTAACAATAGGTCATTTGGTTTTTCCTGAAAGGTAAGAACGGTAAATATACCTAAATATGTTCCATGCCATTGGGCTATCCCAACAGATGTCATGTCCTTCTCGACAATCTGTGAGTTTGGGAACAGAGATTCTGTTATACAATTTTTTTGTTTGTTTGTTTATATGAAGCATAAAGCACTTAGATGGTCAAATTTTCCTTTTGATAGTCATGTTTGCCTTTTAAGCAGAGTTGGCTGCCTGTGGCAGCAGGCAAATCTCAGTGCACATTTTGGGATTTGTGGACGTGCCTAACCAGGAAATATTAGAATACAGTCAGTCCATCAGCATGTTAGTGCTGTTCTTGTGGGATCGTGGACAAACTCTGAACAGGTGTATTTTTGCATATTCATAGAACAAGGAAATAGACTGCCAAATTCAATACATAGTCCTGCTTTGTTTACTTTTTCACAAAAAATATTAGACTGTTAATACATAAGCATAGTCAAAACTTTCTGGATTTCATCTGCACAAGCCATGTTACGATAGTATAAAGATGTGGAAAGGTAGGTATGCAAAGCATGTGATGTTGCTTTTAAAATGCAAAGGGCCTGCCCCAAAGGAACAAGATTTGCACCGGCTAGTTTATTTATACTTGCTCATGAACACCGAGTCCATCCACACTAACAGCAATGCAAAAGAACACAAACATTAAAATCTTTTCCTTTCTGTTTTTACATCAAAATTGAATATAGAGTACCTGAATATAGAAGACTCTTATGTGTTCCATAGCAATTATGAATAGATAAGGTACTTCCTGTAACTGCATTCAAGTAAATTTACTCCCTATTTTTTTTGCTGGGGACATACCATGGCTTTGAAAGGGTATGAAATTTACTAAGACTTCTAAGTGGGCTACTGATGAAAACTGACCAACTCTTCAAGGAGTATAATTGTATATTTTCTGCACTGTATACAATTACAAAATTCTACTTTGTTGTGTGACTCAGAATGTTTTATCTTCAACTTTATGAGATTGTTAAACGTGATTTTTTTCATTAGTCGCTAAAATAATCTTGACATTAAATTCAAGGTGTATCTATATTTAGGGGAGGGAACCTGGGGAGAGCCAGAGAGAAGAGAAAGGCTTCTCATTCCTCTCCCTTGGGTGCTTGGAACTCAGCTTCACTAATGAGCTGTGGTTGTTAATACAGCTATTAATCCATGTTGCTTCACTTATCACTCACTATACTTTTCTGGACATAAGAAAATTATGGAAATAAAATAGTAAATTCTGTTAGAGTGAGTACAGTATTTTATTAGCTTAGGTATCCTCCATTATATTTGACATAGTGCTAACTATTGGAAATATTCAAAAATTATTTTTTGTTAGTACATTGATAGAGACCTGGGACCTTTCTTGTGTGTGCTCTGTTGAGGTGACAGCATGGTTGAATATTTCCAAGGTTCAGTGTCATGATGGGTCTGTCTCAACACCCTTGAAATTTTAAAGTGACTCAAAAAATCAACAAAAAGGCTAATTATAGTCTGTGTGTGTGTACTATGTCGCGTCAGCTATGTCCGACTCTGTGCAACCCTATGGACTGCAGCCTGTCAGGCTCCTCTGTCCGTGGGATTCTCCAGGCAAGAATACTGGAGTGGGTTGCCATGCCCTCCTCCAGGGGATCTTCCCAACCCAGGGATCGAACCCACGTCTCTTACGTCTGCCTGCATTGGCAGGCAGGTTCTTTACCACTAGTGCCACCTGTGAAGCCCAATTTTACTCTGAAATAGTGTTCATATCTATAATTACAACTGTTAGCCCAATAAGTACATCTTTTCTTTCTTTTTTTTTTTTTTTGTATCAGCCTTAAAAATAACACCAGCATACTCCCTTTCTATTATTAAACCTTGCTCTGTTGTGAGGGAAAATTGATAAAAGACAACTACAGGAAAAGATAACTAAATTAGTTGTTTTTGCTTTAGGAACTTTGTGGACATAAATTTTGTTCCTTCTTTAAGAACCATAAAGCTGTCCAATTCAGTTCAGTTCAGTTGCTCAGTCGTGTCTGACTCTTTGTAACCCCATGAACCACAGCACGCCAGCATCAGGGTCTTTTCAAATGAGTCAGCTCTTCGCATCAGGTGGCCAAAGTATCCTATCATATTAGAGTTTTACGTAGTGACCAACTAAAAAAGGTAGATTGCTATACATACACAAACACACAGATATACACACATTGCATGCACAACCCACACACACAGAGAAGAAAGAGAATTGTATTGGAGAATCATGGTCTTTTCAAATAATCATTGCAAAATAACTTCTAAGAACATTGTTGCCTTTAAAAAAAAAAAAATCACAGTATCAACCTGATCAGGAATGTCTTCTGTGGGAACAGGCTGTGCAATAAAGACAACTGAGGAGGTAAAATACAGAGAATGAGTCCTCAGCTTTAAAAGTCACTGACAGACCACAAGCTTGAGTGATGTGGTGATTTTTCTTCTTGTTGTTTTTGGTCAAGTTCTCTATTGAGTCTTCAGACTGGCATATTAGTCTTTAAACCATTTGAATAATTGCTGTTTTACATTTATGTTTTAACATCTAGCTTGAGATATCCTGGGATTATTTCCCATTTGCTTTTAATATTGAGATTCCAACCTACATTTCTGGAGAGGTCTCTTTTGCCAGTATTACTGAGTCTTATACAGTTGGGTCTTTACAGGTGGTGCTAGAGGTGAACTTTCCTGCCAATGCAGGGGACATAAAAGATGGGTGTTCAACCCCTGGGTTGGGACAATCCCTTGGAAGGGGAAATGGCAGCCCACTCCAGTATTCTTGCCTGGAGAATCCCATGGACAGCAGAGCCTGGTGGGCTATAGTTCATGGGGTCATAAAGAGTCGGATACGACTGAGGCAACTTAGCATGCAGCACACATAGAATCATCAAGCTGGATATCCCCTGACATGTGACCTATGGCTGACTTCCATAGTGGCTTCAGTGGCTCAGCTCCTTCTGGAAATTGTCAAAACAGGCTGCCATCTGTATTATTCTTTATTTTGTTTCCATATCTTATAGGAGGTGTTGACTTTAGGCTTTGGATCCCTGAGTGTTTTGAGTCCTAGCTCCCTTAGCAATAACCTTTATCTTTGTATATTCCCATGAAATTTGAGACAAACTATCCCTTCTTTTACTAATGGTACTCAAATATGTACTTCTGGGAGCCCTGTGCATGGTTTTGCCTTTTGAGAGTTCATGTCTTTGGGGACTCCTTGAGAGTCTTTCTATCTTGAGGGAGTAGGGCAAAAGTTGCTGTTTCAAGTTAGCACATTCAGATGGTGCAAGAAGTTTACAGTACCAGCATTAAGCAGCTCTTATGTCTTTAGAGGTAATGCGAATATGGATTTTTATTCATTGAAGTTAATTTCTATCTTTATTTTTCCTAATTTCTCTCTTTTATTTTTCTATGGATTAGGATATAATTATATGTGATGATTATTGGAAACAAAGATATTACAAGCCTAAATGACAAAGGAGATAATTATTTCCTAAGGGGCCTCTTCCTGTCCCAAAATCTGTTTTTAAAAAAACAGATGTATCTCAGGATTATTAAAGTACAGATTTTGTTCAAATTTCACAAAATTTTATGCTAGTATCCCAACTTAGCTTTCACTCAGGCTTTTTTTCCTCACTAGAAATAGCTTGCTCTTCCATAGCTGACTTTTCCTCATATTCTCATCCTTTAAGAGTGAACCTCATCTGTACATTCTCCATTATGATTCACATCTACTACCTCCTGTTAGATGCTTCATTACTTTTGAAATTCCTAAGAGGAATCTGCAGCCAATCAGTTTGTCCATCCTCTTTAACTAGTTGGGGATATTTTGCAGTGACCATGCCCTCTGGTTCTTCTCTTCTGTTTGCAGGCTCTCATTTGCAAATGTGAAATATTACTTCTAGAATTGCAGAAATTCATTTATTCAGCAATTGATATATTTAACAATTGTTATGTGTGTACCAGGCATGAGCGACTCAGCAGTAAATCAAATCAGATGCCTTTCTCACAGAGCTTAAATTCTAGTGTCTGAGGATGTCTAGGGATTCACACAGACAATAAACACACTAAATATTTTGAGTACACAGAATTATAGATGGTGACAAGTGTTTAAAAAAAAAAAAAGGACTTTGCTGGTGGTATAGTGGATAGGGATCCCACCTAGCAATACAGAGGACATGCATTCGATCCCTGGTCCAGGAGGATTCCACATGCTGCAAAGCAGCCGAGCCTGTATGCCTCAACTTGTGAGCCTGTGCTTTACAACCCACAGGGAGCCACAACTACTGAGCTCCCCGGAGCCCATGCTCTGCAATAAGAAAGCTCCCTCAGTGAGACTCCTGCACACTACACCTAAAAAGTGGCCCCTGCTCTCCACAACTAGAGAAAAGCCCAAGCAACTAGAATCTGTTCAGTGACTCTTCATTCTACAGACTTATGATGCTGCAGACTTCTCCTTCATGAGGATCTCTCAGTAATTAGAATCAGGCTCTGAGACCTAGCTCAGTTCTAGAAATAGGATAAGGGATCATGACATTATCCTTCTAATGACTCTGGGTTGTTTAAATTCAGCAACACTCAGAAGGCCTGTTCATTTACTTTGGTTTTAAGGATGCTCTGATCTATTAACTATTTCCATAGGTCTATACATATCTGGCTCCCCAGCTGCTACTCTGACCTTTACTCTCTTTATAATATTACAGCTGTGTTGATTTTCATAATTAAATGCTCGCACCTGGTCTCTTTTATTTTGAGGTCTTATAATTTCCATTGCTTTGAGGAAGCCCAAGTCTATAATTGTATTTTCTGTCATCAACCCCTGCCTATAAAGAACTGCCTCAATAATGCTGAAATTGTTCCTTCCACTAGTGCATTCCTTATTATTTCAATACATGGAAATCTATTTGATCATTTCCTAAAGTCTGATTATTTTTCCCATATAGGTTGCCAAATTCTCTGAGCCTTTTGTTGCCTTCCTGCACCATTTGCCATGGGGCAGTACTTTATCCAGGCTTCCAAGAGCCATCCTATGAAAGATACTGATACTGTCTCCTAGGGTATTGGCATCCTATGTCATAGGAGAGGGCTTCTGTATGATACCTCTCCTTTATCCAACTTTATGTTCCATTTTCCTTTGATTGAGCACCCTTAAAATCTAAATATATTTGTGTACACACACACACTTATAGCTCCTGCAAGTACATGTTGATTAGCTTCTGGAGCTCTTTTGTTATGTGGGCTCTTTCTTCTGCTCACAGGTCCAGAACTTCCTTTGTCAGGTTATGTCATAAGTAGATTGTACTTATTAACTGTGTTTCCTGAAGCAGTATGTATAGATTCACATTAGACTGAAAGCTATCTTACAAGGCAAAGGACTCTGCATTGTCTTCATGCAAAAGGGGGTGCTACATTTTAAAAAGGAAGAATGTAACATTTTTGCCAGCCCAGAGGATCCAAGTAGAGTCTAAGGATTCAAGATTTTTTGATGCATCAACCCAGGCATTACTATTTTAATTCTCTAGGTCCCATTTCTTTCCATGAAAACCTTGACTTTGGTGTAACACTCTTGCCATGGTTGAATATTCAATCTTCTGTTGAACTCTTCTACCTTATAATTAAGTCCTCTGCCTGATCATCACTTTTCCCACCTTCATCTATATAGGCTATCCTCTGACTTTTTTTCCTTTGCATTAAATTTGTGATTAATCACCCTTGGCCTTCCATTGTCTTTTCTTCAGTTAACTGATAGCTCCCTGCAACAGCCATATTGCTGCAGTCCTTATAATTTTTTCTTGCTTTAACTCTTCTGAACACTGAGATTTTTCTTACATGTATATTATTTTTCACTGATATCCAATTTCAGATTACTACCAGTGAAAATTTTAAAAACTTACCTGCTTTTGCAAGCCGGATGCAATGGATCATAAAACTAACAGCAATAATCAGGCCCTAATTGCTTAACTGGCTGAAGGTTGAAGGTTGGGGATTGGTAATCTAGTTCCAATATCCCATTTATAATCTGCTTCTTGGGACCACTCTTGATATCAACTCTCTCAGATTAAGTTTCCCTGGAAACAGAATCTGAGGCAGATCTGCTTAAAAAGGAGTGAGGAACACCTTTGGCAGACAAATCTAGATGGAAGGAGGCAGGCAGAACTTGGCCATAGGAAAGGATGAGCCACAATGCTGTTGTAAAAGGGGTCACAGATGATCATTTGGAGGTCTATAACTGGAATGATTAGTCAAAGTTGTTCTTGAGCAGAGAGATTAGCCTTTATACTCCCAAGTTGCCCAGTCATTGCATGAGGGCTGCCTTCAGGTGGGAGTTACAACCTTGGACAAGGAAGGTCCTTTTGGTCAAGGACCCTGCCCTGCAGAGGGACTCATCTGCCAACACTGCCAGGAGCTGAAAGAATGAGTGAATCAGGCATGAAAGGAGCTCTTAGTGGTACAGCAGAATGTTCACTTCAATAACATTTGGGCAAGGACATCAAAGAAATGAGGGAAAAAAACACAGACATCTAGAGAAAGACAAATCTGAGCAAAGGAATAGTAATTGTGAAGGCTTTGAGGCAGGCACTTGCCTAGTGTGACTAAAGAATCACAGGGAACCAGGGTGGCAGGAGTAGAGTAAATATGGGGAAAGGGGCAGAAGAGGGCAGAACGGGTGAGCATGGGGGTGTTCCTTCAGATGAATGAGGGACTCCTAAATCAGCTCAGGACTCAGCCCTGTGAGAGATGGAAAACAAGACAGGGATTTAAGCAGTGGAATACATTGATGGGACCAACGTGTTAACATGAGCATTCTGGATAATATTTTCAAGTAATTAGGAAAATTTTGCAATAATCCAGGTGAAAGGCAACATGATTTAGGCTGGATTATTGCCATGGTAACACGTGGACAGATTTTTGGATACATCTTAGAGTTAGAAATGGCAGGGATTGAGATGTAGTACTTAAGAGAACGAAAGAAATTGAGTAGTTGTAGGAATGGAGTTTCTACATGTTGAGATGAGAAATACTGTGGAATAAGGAGAGCTAGGGGAGAAAGATCAGGAGCTCAATTGAATGTCATATACTTGAAAAATTATTAGCCAGATAATTATTAGCCAGTTCAAGCAGGCTACCACTACGAGTTTCAATGTCAGAATTCTGGCTAGAATGTTGTTTCTTTCTTTTTTTTAATTGATTTATAGTTAATATATAATGTATTAGTTTCAAGTGTATAGCAAAGTGATTCAGTTATACATACATAGATACTCTTGTTCAGATTCTTTCCCATTATAGGTTATTACAAGATACTGAGTTTAGCTTCCTGTGCTATACAATAGGTCCTTGCTGTTTTCTTATTTTACATATAGCAGTGTGTGTATGTTAGTCCCAAACTCCTAATTTATCTCCTTCCCTGTCCCTTCACTGCTATCCCCTTTGTTAGCCATAACTTTGTTTTCTGAGTGTTTTTCTGTTTTATAAATAAGTTCATTTGTATCTTTTTTTTTTTTTTTTTCAGATTCCACATATCACATGAGGGCTAGAATATAATTTGAGAGTCATCAGCAGACAATCACATTTAAAGTTATAAAAGTAGATGAAATAATGAGGGGAATATGGAAAGAGAGAAAAGAGGTTCAGGGACTGTCTGAGCTCATTTAAAGAAATCTGAGAAGTTGCTGCTAACATGGGAGGAGGAGAATCTGGAGAATACACTGTCTTCCTAGAAGCAAGAAAAGAAAGGGTCTTAAGAGAATGGAATGATCCACTCTGTCACATGCTACTGACTGGTCAAGTAAAAAAAAAAAATGTACTGAGAATTAATCACTGCATCCAGTCAGACCTACATCTAACATTTCTGTGGCCAGAGTATCATTCAAAGCATACATGCTACACATCTATATATTTATGTTATAAATCAAGCTTACAAACTTAAAAATTCTTCCCTCTTACATAAAAAAAAAAAGTAACTTCATAGTCATACAAAAAGACATGTCCAAATTTAGCACAATTTGCTTTCTTTTCAAAATGGAAATGTGGAAGTGTAAGAATCCTAGCCACCTTCTCTTCCCCCATCCACTCAGTGCTCTGCTGTGTGAGAACTCTTGCACAGGCAAGCCCTGTTAACACCTGACAAACAGCTGACTTTTGGCAATCTCTGACCTAGGGATAAGTAAATTCAGTGGTGTGATCTACTCTTGAGTCATCAGACTCACCGAAGAGGCCCGTGCAGATCCTGAAGTGGGTTTAAGTGATACTAAAAGGAAGTTGCACAGTTCTGGTTCCCTGGAGTATGGGCTGGATGAAGAGCATAGACTCCAGGTGGAAATTTCCTCTTGGCCTCCACAACTCTTTGCTCCACTGCAGAGAAGCTCAGCGTACGAAGGGCCAGGGCAAGTATTTCCAAGTCATGGGGTCCAGGGAAGAGTCCCCTGTTGGCTGAATCTGGAGGTGGTACAAGATTTAGAAATACTGATCTTGATAATATTGATTTCAAGGCAGTGTTAAGAGTCTGGGGGGAAATGTGGGGCTGGGAAGAGAAATTAGAAACTGCACTGGACATTACTTTCTTTCTTTCTTTCTTTTTTTTTTTTTTTGCTAAAAGCAGCTTTTATTTGGTGTGAAAGTGAAGTCACTTAGTCATGTCCAACTCTTTGCGACCCCATGGACTATAACCCATCAGGCTCCTCCAACCATGGGATTTTCCATGCAAGAATACTGGAGTGGGTTACCATTTCCTTCTCCATTTATTTGGTATATTATCATACAATTAATAGCTTGTATTGGTGTAGTTCAGCTATAAATACAAGACTTTGAAATAATATTCTACTGAATTTTTCAAAGTCTTTTCAGCAGAAGCTCAGTTTCTGCTCTGATGTCCTCCTGCTGCTCAAAAATATATACTAACCTATACTGTTTAATATATTTAACAATGAGTGAAAGGGTTGCCTTCAACATTTTGTTTAATATAAATAAGCAGTGTTTTTAGGAATTCCTTTAATGTCATATAATCTGTTTGGTGCCTTTTTATAAAGGAGAGGAGAGGACTAGCATCGTGATTGGTAGGGGACGTTGATCAAAAGAGGATGCTTTTGTATGTCCTGATGAGAAAGATACAGTGGAGAACAGTGGTAAAATTTGAAGGGACAGTACTGTTGAAATGATGTCCTTGAGCAGGTAGAGAGAAATGGGATGTAGTGCATAAGTGGATGGTTGCTTTCTATTAAACAGACAGTTCATTCACAGGAACAAGAGAGAAGGAAAAGCAAGTAAATACAGAAGCAGATCGAAGTTAGGTGTGATGGTGAAAGAGTTTAAATGTGTCTTCTGGTTGCTTCTATTTCTCAGAGAAATAGCAATCAAGAGTGGGACATGTGTTGGAGATAAGAGAAAAAAAAATAAAATTGTGACCTACTTAACAGCTCTTATCTAAATAACCCTTTTATCAGTCATGCAATGCCACCCTCTACCTCTATTAAAGATGTCTCAATAGCCATTCATGTGCTCCAGATCACCAGAAAGCTTCTAGGAGTTCTCCTTAAATTCTTTGCAAATTTGGAGATTGCTAACCACTCATTCCTCTGAATCCTCTCTCACTGTGGCTTTCACACTGTGACTATTATCCTTTTCTGACTTCACACCTTGTCTTCACTAAATTTTTTCTCTGTTACTCTTGTCTTAAGCCAGATTGTTTCATGTTTCTGTCTTTTAAATTATCTGCTCCTACTCCAGGCAATCTCCTTTTCTTTTTAGGGTTCAGTGATCAGGAGATGAAGCCCCAGAGGTTTACATCCACCGGAACCACCCCTTCCTCTTCAATTTGTGGCTGAGTCCTGTTGTTCATTCACTAAGTTGTGTCAAACTCTTTGCAACCCCATGGACTGTAGCCCCACCAGGGTCCTCTAGTGGGATTACCCAGGCAAGAATACTGGAGTGGGTTGCCATTTCCTTCTCCAGGGGATTACCCAGGGATCGAACCCACATCTCCTACATTGGCAGGTGGATTCTTTACCACTGAGCCCCCAGGGAAGCCTGTGCCAAGTCCCCCAGCACTTCAAAGTGAAAGTGTTTGAAGCTGAACTCAAGATAGCGCCTCAGGAACCCTCAACTTTCTTTGAGCAACAGCATAATTGTTTTATCCCTCACTTGAAATCTGAGCCTTTACTGATTCTTCCTTTCTCCCTGTATTTATATATTTGATAGCATGCAAAAGTGTTTTCAAATCCTTTCCTCCCTTTTGGCTTCCTTTGCCAACTCCCTTATCCAAGCACATAGTTCCCTCTCTCTTCCTGATTATTAGGGCAATCTCTTAAAGAATCTCACTTCCTCTTTTCTTCAATTGTATGTTTATTCAATCTGGCATCATGGGGCTGAAGATTTATCTTCCCAAGGAACAAATGGCAACATCTCTTGTAAGATCCATTGTTTAAGACAAACTTTTAAGCCTACATTAGTTGATCTCAATCCTCTTTTCTCCTAAATTTTACATTTCTCTCCTATATTTATTCTAAATCCTAATCAAAATGATTTACTATTTCCCACACATTTTGTGAGACTTCATGTCTTTCATCTCTAACCTTGGGCTATTCTTGTTGCCACAGTGTCCTTTTCAACTTAAAAAATTTGTTAATGCCCAATTCAAATGTCACTATATTGCCTACTTTCAACTCCATCCTAACTTGAAAGTAATATTCTCTGAAAAATAGAAAATTTTACTGGGGCCACATTTAAAATACTAATTGAACTTATTGCAATTAATTTAAATTATATATCCAGCTTACTACAGATATTAACTGACACTTTGTAGACTTTGGAAACAAAGCTGGAAGAATACTTATGTTTTTGGTATTTTAGTCAGAACTCTTCTGTAGTGAATGGAAATGCTCCGTATCTGCACAGCCCTATTCGGCATCTCCTAGCTGCATATGGCCAGTGAGCACTTGAAATGTGGCTAGTATTAACACAACTGAGGCACTACACTTTAAATTTTAATCATTTTTATTTAATTTACCACAAATGGCTTTTTGATATTACACATTTGGTCTACTTATAAACACTAAGATTTCCTGGATCACCTCCTTCTTCAAAATCCGTTCATCTCAACCCACACAAACCCTTGGGGAAATGCTGCTTCAAGATTCAGTCCTCACCAAGCCATTGTAGAACTTCACTGTGTGTATCAACTTTGGCCCCCTTTCTATGACTCACGCAACATGAATCTTAATCTGGCTATTTCCTCCTTCCCCTGTACCACCCAAAGCATGTGAAAGCTGAAAACAGTCACAGAGTCATTACTTTCCCAACATTAACCCCTGTTCCTTTATTGTCGCTCTTGTTCGTTGTCATTTCTGGTTTCTACATACATATGGGTTAGAGGGACATGACTGACTGCTTGAGGGGAACAGGAAGTGAAATGAATCCATTTCGATGACTGTGCGTTCTTCTCGCCTTTCATTGTGCTAGCTAAAGAATAATTTCACATCTTCCCTGAATTATCCTTTCCCCGCCAAGTTGTTAAATGATTTCTCTGCCTATTCAGCCCTACTTAAATTTCTAGAAAAGTTCTGAACTGGAAAATAATACTCTTGAAGAATGTAAAATATAGTTAGGGCAATACTACCAGTATACAAAAAAAGCACTATGATACACAAGGTTTATGGTTAATGTCAAAAGAATTGTGCATGCACGCACAGGATTTAAGGAGCTCAGAGGAGAGAACTATGGCTTTTACATGCTTTTATATGTAAGAAATGTGATATGAAAAAGTTATGATTTTAGTTGTACATTCAATTATAGATAAGATTTTAAATAAAAGAAAAGGCATTCAGAACACAGTATAGAAAAATGAAAGAACATGTTATTTGTAGGCAGTCATTCTCTTGGTAGTTGTGTCATCTCGTACAAACTTCTTAATATTTAAGGACTGAGAGATTTACAACTTTCTTTTTTTTTTTAGTTTTAATATTTTTAATTGAAGTATAGTTGATTTACAATGTTGCACTAATTTCTTCTGTAAAACATTCAGTTATACATATATATATACATTATTTTCTTTAATATTCTTTCTATTATGGTTTATCATAGGATACTGAATAGAGTTCCCTGTGCTATACAGTAAGACCTTGTTAACTCATTTCATATATAAAAGCTTAAATCTGCTAATCCCAACCTCCCGCTCACATCCCTCTTCCAACTCTCTCCCCCTTGGAAACCACCAGTCTGTTCTCTGTGCCCGTGAGATTGTTTCATAGGTAGGTTCATTTGTGTCATATTTTAGATTCCACATGTAAGTGACATCATATGGTATTTGTCTTTCTCTTTCTGACATAACTTAGTATGATAATCTCTAGTTGCATTCACATTGCTGTAAATGACAGTATTTCATTCTTTCTTATGGCTGAGTAGTATTCCATGGGACTCCCCTGGTAGCTCAGCTGGTAAAGAATCCACCTACAAAGTAGGATACCCTGGTTCAATTCCTGGGTCAGGAAGATACCCTGGAGAAGGGATATGCTGTCCACTCCAGTATTTTGGGGCTTCCCTAGTGGCTCAGACAGTAAAGAATCTGCCTGCAGTGTGGGAGACCTGGGTTCTATCCCTGGGTTGAGAGGATCTCCTGGAGGAGGGCATGACAACCCATTCCAGTATTATTGTCTGGAGAATCCATGGACAGAGGAGCCCGGCAGGTTACAGTCTGTGGGATCACAAAGAGTCAGACATGACTGAGCAACTTTCACTAGTATTCCATTGTACATATGTACCACTTCTTTATCCATTCACCTGTTGATGGACATTTAAGTTGTTTTCATGTTTTGGCTATTGTGAAGTGCTGCTGTGAACATAGGGTTGCAGTGCATTCATCTTTTTGAATTGTAGTTTTGTCTGGAGATATGCCCTGGAGTGGGATGGCTGGATCATATGGTAATTCGTCTTTTAGTTTTATAGGAACTTCCCACAGTTTTATGAGGAACACTGTCTCCCACAATGATTGCATCAACTTACCTTCCCACCAACAGTTGTAGGAAGGTTCCCCTTTCTCCACACCCTCTCTAGCATTTGCTATTTGTAAATTCTTTGATGATGGCCATTCTGACTGGTGTGAGGTGGTACCTCATGGAGATTTTTATTCGCCTTTCTCTAATTATTAGCAATGTTGAGCATTTTTCATATGCCTATTGGCCATCTTTGGCCTATTTTTCATTTGGGTTGTTTCTTTTTTTTGTTTGTTTTCAATTTTTTTTTTTTTTGCTTTTAGTTTAGAAATACTACCTGTAAAACTCCTAGCATCATTCCTGGAGGATCTCAGAAATTCAATACAAACTAGCTTTATGGCTTTTCCAGATGAAGGAAACTGCGTATCCTGAGAGCCAAAAGCAGGAATCACTGTAGACAGAGGAAAGTTTAAGATACAGTGTTGTGAGTTAACACCAACAGATCAGTTTGGCTCAAGGATTGTGTGTATTTAGGAACAATGGGAGATATATTTAGAAAAATAGATTGAAACAAGATTGTATTTTAAGGTAGAGAGCTTACTATATAGATAGGAAGGGGCCAATAAATATTTTTGAGTAGGGGAGTAGCCAAGTAGAGGTGACATCTTAAGAATAGAAACCCACTAGGATGATGTCAGCTGGCTTGGAAGAAAAGGAAATAGAAATAAATTATTAGATCAGTCTACTATAGTACTTAAAATATTAGAAAATAAGGATGAGAATTAGGGTATTAAATGTAGAAAAGTCATTTTAAAATAATGTACAAACACAAGAACTAGGACCTAGAAAAAAGTAAAAGGTGCTTGATAAAAAGAGGAACAAAAAATGAAAATTTGATGCAGTGAAAGGAACACTGTTTTTGGAGTCAGGGTCAAAATCCTGCCTTCACTCTTTTTGTGACTTTAATCATATACCCAATCTCCCTAAGCCTCAGTTAGTCCATCTGTAAAATAAGAATAATGATACGAGTGATTTTGCTGTGCAGTTTTAGTGTGATGGGAGACTAAAGCATTTTAAATTATAAATTGAGATTATGATAGAATGTATAAACAGGATTTGACATAGAAAATAAGAACAACATATTTACAAAAAAGACATTTTCAGTAGAAAATAAGAAGACTAACATTTTATTCATCTAATTTGCTACAAAATCAGGTTTCCTTTGGACAACATATAATAGGCATTTGAAAATTCATGATTAGTACTGAAGAGAGAGATTTATTTTATTTTGAAAATGGAGGGTATTTTAGAAGTATGGAAAGGAAATCTAGGCCTGGGATGACACCATCTTGTGAGGTTTTTAAACATACAGTTCTCCATCCCTGAGTTCAGATCATGATGAAACCTTGTTTAGACTGTGGTAATAGGCTTCTCCAGTGGCTCACGGGTAAAGAATCTGCCTGCCAATGCAGGAGACATGGGTTCAGTCCCTAGGTCAGGAAGATCCTCTGAGGAAGGAAATGGCTACTCACTCTTATATTTTTGCCTGGGAAACCCCGTGGACAGAGGAGCCTGGTGGGCTGAAAGTCCATGGGGTCATAAAAGACCTGGACATGACCTAGTGATTGAGTATGAGCATGAATAGTTTTCCTAGTCTGTGCTCTTGCCTTTCCTAGTTTCCACAATATGGTTAAATATATTTTCCTAAACCCACTTTGAAAATCTCCCCTGATTTGGGAAACTTGACGTTTTTACTCTCTGCTGTGTGGGTCCATTGTAACCAGTTAGTCTCAGCTCTTACCAACCACATTGCCTTTGTGTTCAAGGAAAAGTCTCCCAGGACTTTTCAGCCTTCATCACAACAAACTCTTTGCTTTATCTCTCTGCGCACTAAAGATTTCTCTGTGTGAAATGTTATCATGAATCCCATACATGTCCAGGATATCAAAGTTGTACTCATTTTAAAAGGGAAAATACGGTCTATGTAAATTAGAAAATTTCTTTAAGGTATGGGTAGATCTAGTTGTTAAGGTATTGGACTTATATTGCTATGTGTTGACTCAAACAATTTGGGTCAGATGAAAAATAAGTGAGAATCAGGCTGTCCTTCCTCTTTCTTAGCTTTAAGAATAATGCAAATCCAAACATTTCCCATTAAGGGCAGCAATGGATAATTGACATAGTATAGAAAAGGCTTTTTAAACTCCCCATAGTATTAGTCTAGAATGGGCAGCTGACATTACTGAATAATCATTAACTTATTTTTATTTGATCTGAGGCCAATCCTTTTAAAGAGAGTTGCCTTAGTTTGAAGTGAATAAAAACATTATTTGCACCATCCTACCTCCCCTCTGAGAGTTCTCTCTTCTTCTGTCTTTTGGTACATTCTTCCTTTAAAGCTCAGAGGCTACCCAGCACTTCCCATTTTTCAAATGTCACATTTCCTTTAAAGCCACCCACTAAACAAAATGTCATAATTCAGGCCTATTGTACCCTCTGAAGAGCAAGTTGTCAAAGCTGTCTTAGTAAGCAGTGCAGGGAAACAGACAGTTGAGCAACTCAATGAGCTCGAATCTTCTTATCTAAAAATGAAGACATTAAAATCTGTTGTCACAAGTGAATGAACTAACAACACATGACAGAATATTACAACAGTGCCTTGCATATGACAGTTAAAAAATTATATTTTTCTTGGTCCTGAGCCAAAAAGAGATGTTGTGATAGCATTCACCTAAGTAACCAGTAATGATAATATCTCTAGCATAATTTTTGATCCTGTGGGTAGCCTAATGGTCATGTTTACTAGGATTGTCAACAGATACTCCTGTGGATTCTCTGTGGGTACCACCTACACCCTCCTTCAGGACTGATCCCCACTTACTAGAACATTGCTGCCTGATAACTGAGTGCTCTCAGTTCTCCAAAAATTATCCTCAGCTGAAAATACCTGCCTCAAGTAAGAAAGGCAATGCCAAGCAATGTTCAAGATACCACACGATTGCATTCATTTCACACACTAGCAAAGTAATGCTTGAAATTCTCCAAGCTAGGCTTCAACAGTATATGAACTGAGAACTTCCAGATGCTCAAACTGGATTTAGAAAAGGCAGAGGAATCAGAGATCAAATTGCCAACATCCATTGGATAATAGAAAAACCAAGAGAATTCCAGAAAAACATCTACTTCTGCTATATTGACTACACTAAAGCCTTTGACTGTGTGTCTCACAACAAACTGTGGAAGAGTCTTCAAGAGATGGGAATAACACAACACATTACCTGCCTCCTGTGAAACCTACATGCAGGTCAAGAAGCAGCAGTTTGAACCGGACATGGAACAACGGACTGGTTCCAAATTGGGAAAAGAGTACATCAAGGCTGTATATTGTCACCCTTCTTATTCAACTTATATGCAGAGTACATCATGAGAAATGCTCAGCTAGATGAAGCACAAGCTGGCATCAGGATTGCAGGGAGAAATGTTGATAACCTCAGATATGCAGGTGACACCACCCTGATGGTAGAAAGTGAAGAGGAACGAAAGAATCTCTTGATGAAAGTGAAAGAAGTGAAAGAAAAGACTGGCTTAAAACTTACCATTCAGAAAACTAAGATCATGGCATCTGGTCTCATCACTTCATGACAAATAGATGGGGAAACAATGCAAACAGTGACAGGCTTTATTTTCTTGGGCTCCAAAATCACTGCAGATGGTGACTGCAGCCATGAAATTAAAAAACGCTTGCTCCTTGGATGTAAAGTTATGATAAACCTAGACAGTGTATTAAAAAGCAGAGGCATCACTTTGCTGACAAAGGTTGATATAGCCAAAGCTATGGCTTTTCCAGTAGTCATGTATGGATATGAGAGTAAGACCATAAAGAAGGCTGAGTGCTGAAGAATTGATGCTTTTGAACTGCGGTATTGGAGAAGACTCTTGAGAGCCTCTTGGACTGCTAGGAGATCAAACCAGTTAATCCTAAAGGCAATCAGTCCTGAACATTCATTGGAAGGACTGATGCTGAAGAAGCTGAAGCTCCAATATTTTGGCCACCTGACACAAAGAGCTGACTCATTGGAAAAGACCCTGATGGGCAGGAGGAGAGGAGAACAACAGAGGACAAAATTGTTGGATGTCATCACCGACTCAACGGACATGAGTTTGAGCAAGCTCCTAGAGATGATGATGGACAGGGAAGCCTGGTGTGCTTCAGTCCATAAGGTCACAAAGATTTGGACACAGCTGAGTGACTAAATAACAACAACAGGTTGTTCACATGCCTCCAAGAGAACTGATCTGAATTCAATGACTGGTGCCTCAAATCAGCACAAATCCAAAGGACCTTCCTCTTTCCTTGAGGCCTTATTATTACTTCACTGCAGTCCAACTTCTCTCTCTGCCTACTTCTGCTATTTTCACTTCCATCACCAGTGTTGATTTTGGGAGCGCTCCCTAATGACCTTCCTTTACAATAGTCTGTTTCAGAGTTAGCTCCCAGGGAAACACACCAAGTAATATTTTCCAAGACAAAACAGGCTACCACCACCACCCCACCTTCCAGCAGGTCTGTCATGCAGTTTGCATGCAGAATAGCACCATTTCAGTTTCATCAAGGAAGGCATTGCTATCACTCTTTTTACTTTATTCCTGCATCCAAGGAAACACAGACACTTCATTTTTTAAAATATACTTTGTTTTTAGAGAAGCTTCAAGTTTACAGCAAAGTTGAACAAAAGGTACAGATGTTTTCCCTATCCCCTCCTCCCCACAACTGTTATCACCAGCATGCCCCTCCAGAGTGGAACATTGTTATAATTTGGTGAACCTAGATTGATACACCACTGTTAACCAAAGTCCATCATTCACATTAGGGTTCATTGTTGGTGTTGGACAATTGTATAAGGACATGTATCCCATCATACTTTGTATGATATTAGAGTAGTTTCACTGACCTGAAAATCCTATGTTCCACCTATACATCCCTTCCTCCCCACTAACCCTTGGCAACCACTGAGCTTTTTACTATCTCCACAGTTTTGCTTTTTCCAGAATATCATATAGCTGAAATCATTTAGTATGTAGCTTTTGCAGACTGGCTTGTTTTACTTAGCAATATCTATTTAAGCTTCTTCCATGTCTTTTATGGCCTGATAGTGCAATGCTTTTTAACACTGAAAAATATTTCATTGTCTGGATATACCACAGTTTCCTTTTCTGTCACTCACTGAAGGACATCTTGGTTGCTTTCAAATTGTGTCAATTATAAATAAAGCTGCAATAAACATTTATGCCTGGTTTTTATGTGGACATATATTGTGAACTCCTTTGAATAAATACCAAGGAGCATGATTGCTGGTTTATATGGTATGAGTATGTTTAGTTTTGTAGAAATCAGCAAAATGTCTTCTGAAATGGCTGTACCATTTTTCATTCCCACCACCAATGGATGAGAGTTCCTGTTGCTCCATATCCTTGCTGGCATCTGGTTTTGTCAGTTCCAGATTTTGCGACTCTTCTCGTAAGTGTGTAATGGAATCTCATTGTTTTCATTTGCCTTTGCCAGATGACATATTATGTGGAGCATCCTTTCATATACTTGTTTGCCATTTGTAGAGAAAGAAAGTGAAAGTTACTCAGTTGTGTCCAACTCTTTGTGACCCCATGGACTATACAGTACATGAAATTCTCCAGGTCAGAATACTGGAGTGGGTAGCCTTACCCTTCTCCAGGGGATCTTCCCAACTCAGGGATTGAACCCAGGTCTCCTGCATTGAGGGCAGACTCTTTACCAGCTGAGCCACAAGGGAAGCCATCTGTATATCCTTTCATAAACTGGAATATAGTTGATTTACAATGTCATGTTATTTTCTTCTGTATAGCATGGTAAATCGGTTACATGTATATAAGTATATCCACTCTTCTTTAGATTTTTTTCCCATATAGGTCATTACATAGTATTGAGTAGAGATCCCTGTGTTATATAGTAGGTACTTATTAGTTACCTGTTTTATATATGGCAGGGTATATATGTCAATATCAGTCTCCCAGTTTATCCCTTCCCCCTGCCCCAGTAATCATAGGATTGAGTTCTGTATCTATAACTCTATTTCTGTTTTGTAAATAAGTTCATTTGTACCACTTTAAAAAATTCCACTTATAAGCAATGTCTTACAGTATTTGTCCTTCTCTGTCCTACTTACCTCACTCATTATGGCAATCTCTAGGTCCGTCCATTTTGCTGTAAATGACACTATTTTGTTCTTTTTTATGTCTTAGTAATATTCCATTGTATATGTATGCATCTTCTCTGTCCATTCCTCTGTTGATGGGCATTGAGGTTGCTTCCATGTCTTGGTATTATAAATAGTGCTCCAAGGAACATTAGGATGCATGTATCATTTTGAATTAGGTCTAGATTCTCAGTTTTATCTAAGTTATCACAGTTGTGGTCACAGAGCTGTTCCTTCTAATATCAATGGGGGAACTGTAATGAGGTTCTTTTTTTATTTCTAACATTAATAATTTGTGTATACTTTTTTCTTAGTTAGCCTATTTAGAGGCCTACTGATTTTACTGATCTTTTTAAAGAAAGAAACAGCTTATAGTTCTTTTGATTTTTCTCTATTTGATTTCTTATTTTCAATAGTATTGATTTCTGCTATGATTTTTATAATTTATTTCTTACTGCTTATTTGTATTTATTTTTCTCTTCTTTTTCTGGTTTCCCAGGATGGAAGTTTAGATGACTGATTTTAGATCTTTTTTTCTAACACATGCATTCAATGCTACAAATTATCCTCTGAGCACTACTTTCACTGCATTCCACACATTTTGATAAGCTGTGTCTTCATGTTTATTTAGTTAAAATATTTTTTTAAATTTCTCTTGAGATTTCTTCTTTTACCCATGTGTTATTTACAAGTATGCTATTTAATCTACAAGTATTTGGCCTAATTTCCACTATCATTTTGCTATTGATTTCTATTTTAATTCCACTGGGATCTGAGAGAAGATATTGTGTGATTTCTACTCTTTTATATTCATGAAGTTACGTTTTATGGCCCAGAATGAGGCCTATTTTGGCAAATATTCCATGTCAACATGAGAAGACTGTGCATTCTGCTACTGTTGGATGAAGTAGCCTATAGCTATCTATTACAGCCAGTTGGTGGGTGGTATTATTGGGTCAACTATGTCCTTACTGATTTTCTGCCTGCTCGATCTATTTTTTACAGAGAGGTGTGGAAGCCTCCAACTATGACAGTGGATTCATCTGTTTGCTCTTGCAGTTTTATCAGTCCCCCATCCCCGCCATGCCACTGTTGGGTAAAGACCACTTAAGGATTATTGTCTTTTGGGAGAGCTGATGTCTTTATCATACTGTAATGTCTCTTTATTATTATTTTTCCTTGACTTTTGAATGATAATTTCTCTGAGAACAGAATTCTAGGTTGGTGGATTTTTTTCTCTTAGTAGGTAAAGAATTTTATTCACCTCTGGCTTTTTTTCAGGATCTATCCTTTATCTCTGCTTTCCTGGACTTTGAATACACTATTTTTAGGTTTGGTTTTCGTGTAATTTGTTTTGTTTTATTTGTATTTATCCTGCCTGGTACTCTCCAAGCTTTCTGGATCTGTGGCTTGGCATCAGATATTGACTGGGGGAAATTCTCAGTCATTATTTTCTCAAATATTTCTTCTGTTCCTTTCTTCTCCTTCTGGCACTCCACCACACACACATTATGCCTTTTGTACTTGTCCCACAGTTCTGGAATGTTCTGTCCTGCTTTATTCATTGTTTTTCTCCTTTTTCAGTTTCTTAAGATTTCTGTTTCGATATCTTCAAGCTCAGACTATACAGAAGTCTACTAAGTCATCAAAGACACTCCTCATTTCTGTTACAGTATTTTTGTTCTCTGGCACTTCTTTTTGGTTCTTTCTTAGAGTTTCTATATCTCTGTATGTGTTACCCATCTGTTTTTGCATGCTTTCTACTTGATTTCCTCAGGATCTTAATCATGGCTGCTTTCAGTTCCCAGTATGATAACATTCTTGCTATACTTGAGTCTGGTTTCTGATGCTTGCTCTATCTCTTCAGACTGGGTTTTTTGCCTCTGAGTATGCCTTGTAATTTTATCAAGTAAAAGGAACTGCTGTAATCGGCTTTTACTAATGTGATGATAAGGTGTGGCTGGGGAAGAGAAGCTTTCTACATTCCTGCAGTTAGGTCGCAGTTTAGTGAGTCTGTGCTTCTGGACTGAACTTCACAGGTGCTTCTCAGTCCTCTGTCCTCCACCAGGTTGGAACAGGATGTCTCTAGTGGGCTGGAGTTGGGTGTTTTCTCTTCTCCCACTTTAGTTAGGCTCTGATATATTCCCAGCAGATTAGGCTGTGGTTAAATGGTTTCTGGTAAGGACTTTCCTGGCAGTCCTCTGGTTAAGATTCAGGACTTCCACGGCAGGGGCAAGGGCTCCATCACTGGTCAGGGGACGCCCACAAGTTGTGCAGCACAGCAGAAAAAAAGTGTTTCTGCTGAGGGCAGATCCTGTTAAGAAGAGTAGAGTCCTCTGGCATGTTTCAAGATAGTTCCTTTTCCCTTCCCTCTGCCAGAAGCATGAGCAAATTTTTTGCTGATCTTCACTGTGAGAATCTGCTTGAACTCCAGGAGATAAAAGTTGTTAAAGTATGGGAGCCCACCTCTGATCAAGTGCCCTTGAAAATCAAACACTCAGACTTGTCCACATTGAGCCTCTGGCAATTTGTCAATTACAGTTCAGGATTTCTACCTAACTCTGCTTCCCACAGAGGTTTTTGCTCTGGTAAGTTGTGATTCTCTATATTTGTCTTTATGTCTCTAGGATTTGGGGATGAGACAGCAATTTTCTCTGTGACCTTCCTTCACTTAGGGTTCTCCTCCTGCCCTCAATCTTTCCCAGCATCAGGGTCTTTTCAAATGAGTCAGCTCTTCACATCAGGTGGCCAAAGTATTGGAGTTTCAGCTTCAACATCAGTCCTAGCAGTGAATACCCAGGACTGATCTCCTTTAGGACTGGTTGGATCTCCTGGCAATCCAAGGGACTCAAGAGTTTTCTCCAACACCACAGTTCAAAAGCATCAGTTCTTTGGCACTCAGCTTTCTTTACAGTCCAACTCTCACATCCATACATGACTACTGGAAAAACCATAGCCTTGACTAGATGGACCTCTGTGGATAAAGTAATGTCTCTGTTTTTTAATACGCTATCTAGGTTGGTCATAACTTTCCTTCCAAGGAGTAAGCGTCTTTTAATTTCATGGCTGCAGTCACCATCTGCAGTGATTTTGGAGCCCAGAAAAATAAAGTCAGCTGCTGTTTCCCCATCTATTTGCCATGAAGTGATGGGACCAGATACCATGATCTTAGTTTTCTAAATGTTGAGCTTTAAGCCAACTTTTTCACTCTCCTCTTTTCACTTTCATCAAGAGACTCTTTAGTTCCTCTTCACTTTCTGCCATAAAGGTGGTGTCATCTGCATATCTGAGGTTATTGATATTTCTCCCCGCAATCTTGATTCCAGCTTGTGCTTCCTCCAGCCTGGTGTTTCTCATGATGTACTCTGCATATAAGTTAAATAATCAGGGTGACAATATACAGCCTTGACATACTCCTTTTCCTGTTTGGAACCAGTCTGCTGTTCCATGTCCAGTTCTAACTGTTGCTTCCTGACTTGCATACAGGTTTCTCAAGAGGCAGGGCAGGTGGTCTGATAGTCCCATCTCTTTTGGAATTTTCCACAGTTTAGTGTGATCCACACAGTCAAAGGCTTTGGCATAGTCAATGAAGCATAAATAGATGTTTTTCTGGAACTCTCCTGCTTTCTCAATGAACCAGTGGATGTTGGCAATTCGATCTCTGGTTCCTCTGCCTTTTCTAAAACCAGCTTGTGTGTTTAGAAGTTCATGGTTCATGTATTGCTGAAGCCTGACTTGGAGAATTTTAAGCATTAACTTACTGGCGTGTGAGATGAGTGCAATTGTGCGGTAGTTTGAGCATTCTTTGGCATTGCCTTTCTTTGGGATTGGAATGAAGACTGACCTTTTCCAGTCCTGGGGCCACTGCTGAGTTTTCCAAATTTGCTGACATACTGAGTGCAGCACTTTCACAGCATCATCTTTCAGGATTTGAAATAGCTCAACTGGAATTCCATCACCTCCACTAGCTTTTGTTCGTAGTGATACTTCTTAAGGCCCACTTGACTTCACATTCCAGGATGTCTGGCTCTAGGTGAGTGATCACACCATCATGATTATCTGGGTCATGAAGATCTTTTTTGTACAGTTCTCCTGTGTATTCTTGCCACCTCTTCTTAATATCGTCTGCTTCTGTTAGGTCCACACCATTTCTGTCCTTTATCGAACCATCTTTGCATGAAATGTTCCCTTGGTATCTCTAATTTTCTTGAGATCTCTAATCTTTCCCATTCTGTTGTTTTCCTCTATTTCTTTGCATTGATCACTGAGGAAGGCTTTCTTATCTCTCCTTGCTATTCTTTGGAACTTTGCATTCAAATGGGTATATCTTTCCTTTTCTCCTTTGCTTTTCACTTCCCTTCTTTTTTTTTTTAAATTTAATTTATTTATTTTTTTTTGTCATACATGATATGAATCAGCCATAGATTTACACGTATTCCCCATTACACTTCCCTTCTTTTCACAGCTATTTGTAAGGCCTCCGCAGACAGCCATTTTGCTTTTTTGCATTTCTTTTTCTTGGGGATGGTCTTGATCCCTGTCTCCTATACCATGTCACGAACCTCCATCCATAGTTCATCAGGCACTCTGTCTATCAGTTTTAGTCCCTTAAATCTATTTCTCACTCCCACTGTATAGTCAAAAGGGATTTGATTTAGGTCATACCTGAATGGTCTAGTGGTTTTCTCCACTTTCTTCAGTTTCAGTCTGAATTTGGCAATAACAAGTTTATGATCTGAGTCACAGTCAGCTCCCGGTCTTGTTTTTGCTGACTGTATAGATCTTCTCCATCTTTGGCTGCAAAGAATATCATCAGTCTGATTTTGGTGTTGACCATCTGGTGATGTCCATGTGTAGAGTCTTCTCTTGTATTGTTAGAAGAGGGTGTTTGCTATGACCAGTGCGTTCTCTTAGCAGAACTCTGTTAGCCTTTGCCCTGCTTCATTCTGTACCCCAAGGCCAAATTTCCCTATTACTCCAGGTGTTTCTTGACTTCCTACTTTTGCATTCCAGTCCCCTGTAATGGAAAGGGCATCTTTTTTGGGTGTTAGTCCTAGGAGGTCTTGTGGATCTTCCTAGAACTCTTTAGCTTCTTCAGCATTACTGGTTGGGGCATAGACCAGTGGAATTCTTCAACAGTAAAATAAAGAAGAAAATTTTTTGCATTTAAGCTTTATTATATGAAAAGAATTGTTTCTATTGTGTCAGTTTCTATTGCATTTATGCATGCCTATGTGAGGAAAAATAAAGTTTATAGTTGATTCATAATATTTAAATATCCAAGCTAGCCAATTCACTAAATTTTCTGATGAAAGTGAGGCATTTTTAATTTGAATATCACTATTTTTCTCTAAAAAAGTAATTAGTTTCTTTAAAGTTTTCCAATAATATTCCAGAATAAATACACATGAAAGGGTATTTCCATTAGATACATGAATTAGCTAGGGTCATAATCTTTCTCACAAAAGACCTTAATGACAATTTATGACTTGTTTGCATGTTACTATATTTTTCCAGATTTTATTATTTAGATTAGTTCTAATCAACTACCAAAACTTTATTATGTTTATGATTTCTTTGAAATACTTGGTTTTTAGTAATTATTCCAGTTGTTTGGGGAACGTTTTTTTTCTAGTTGAGGTGCTAGCATACTCTAGCTTATTTCCCACAGATGGAGAGAATGTCTTACTTTAAGAATTTTATATTTTATGTCTTTTGCTACTGAGAGAACAGATTATGATACTTTGTTAAATGATAACATATATTGCCTCCTACTGTTGCCCAGTTTCTTCTAGCTTATCGCTTCCTTCTGTAGGCAATATTTTCAAGAAAGGACCAACTGTCTCCAAGTGTTGACTCGGTAGACTGATACATGTATGATCTAACTTGAGTAGTTTCAAATTCCCCCACCCAGCAGGTCCAGTGTCACACATTCCCACATTGGCCAGGATTTTGAAGAGTAGCTATTCTGGCTCATATATAATGGCAACTCAAAATGGTATGTTAACACTTCTCTCTGTCATTTCCTGTTTTCACATTTTATTTCTTGGAGTTTTAAAGAGCAATCTTAAATGGTGAGTTATTTTAGAAATGTAAATAATCAGGAAGGTAAGAAAGAGACTTCAGTCACAGGCCAGATGTGATCAGTACAGCTCAAAGCAATGATTTCCTTTCTTGTTCCATAAGAATTATTAAGAGGAGATCAGAAAGGGTTAAGGAAAACTATTTGTCTCCATGAGTTAGGAAGACACTTTTTCTTCTGTGAAGGAGAATATGTAAATATATTATATATATGATATATATAAATGAAATTTATATATATCATATATATAATACATAAAATATAAAAATATATAAATAATTTATATATAAATATATATATTTCTTAATTTTTATTTCACTTACTTATTTCAAATTCTTCCAATACTTTCTCTAAGTTGAAAGCATTTCAACTTATTTGGAAGCCACCAAATTCTGTTTTATTCCAGTCTTGCTTAAGTAGTTATGTCCTCTGAAGTGGCTTAAGGACCTCCTGGGTAGAGTGAGTCCATTTTTCTTTTAATTTCTATAGTACCTGAGGTACCTAGACCTTCAGTTAATCTCATTAGAATAATGAGTGAATAAATGAATTGACGGATGTACTTCAAAACATTATTCAATTATTGAAGAGATTTCTGGAATAAAAGTCTAGAAAGTCTATTCTCTAGAGCAGGTTTAAAGTAGATATAAAATTGATTTTCCAGTAAGCAGATCACTCAAAATACTCAGGTGAATTCTCAAGATGGGTGTGAGTAATAAATAGTGTGGGTCAAGTATCCTGCCATGAAAGACACAATGTGCTTAACAAATGAGTTCACTTTTTTTGTATTCTTTTATTTGTTTATTTGTTTTTGTGCATCAGACTTTACTTGATACTGTTTGTAGGTAGACAAATACTATAGACAGGCATGATACAAATGTGTTTGGAAGGAAATTAAAAGTATTCTAAATGACTTCATCTTTTGAAAAACATGTTTCCAAAGGAGCTTTTATTAAGTAAGCCACAATGTACCAACCATTAAGGACATGTAATCTCCTGTACAGTTTCAAAAAGCAAACCATATATCATTCCTTCTGTTCAGTTCAGTCGCTCAGTCATGTCCAACTTTTCGTGACCCCCATGGACTGCAGCACACCAGGCCTCCCTGTCCATTATCAACTCCTGGAGTTACTCAAACTCATCTATTGAGTTGGTGATGACATCAACCATCTCATCCTCTGCCGTCCCCTTCTCCTCCTACCTTCGATCTTTCCCAGCATCAGGGTCTTTCAGATAAGTCAGTTCTTCACATCAGGTGGCCAAAGTATTAGAGTTTCAGCTTCAGCATCAGTCCTTCCAATGAATATTCAGGACTGATTTCCTTTAGGATAGACTGGTTGGATCTCCTTGCAGTCCAAGGGATTCTCAAGAGTTTTCTCCGACACCACAGTTCAAAAGCATCAATTCTTTGGTGCTCAGCTTTCTTTATGGTCCAACTCTCACATCCATACATGACTACTGGAAAAACTATAGCTTTGATTAGATGGACCATTGTTGACAAAGTAATTTATCTGCTCTTTAATATGCTGTCTACGTAGGTCATAACTTTTCTTCCAAGGAGCAAGCATCTTTTAATTTCATGGCTGCAGTCACCATCTGCAGTGATTTTGGAGCCTCCCAAAATAAAGTCTGTCACTGTTTCCACTGTTTCCTCATCTGTTTCCCATGAAGTGATGGGACCAGATGCCATGATCTTAGTTTTCTGAATGCTGAGCTTTAGGCCAACTTTCTCACTCTTGTCTTTCACTTTCTTTAGTTCTTCTTTGCTTTCTGCCATAAATGTGGCGTCATCTGCATAGGTAATGATTGGAGTAGACAATATCTCATTGAGATTAACTGCACTATGTATGGAATACTGTTTATTATTATAAGGTTAATTTGGTGCTTCATTTTGAAAAGAATCATAGTAGCCTGAATCTCATGACCTTTCCATTGAATGCACCTGGAATTTTTTTCTGTTATTTAATTTGTGTCTGCCTCTCTTTTGTTTCTTAAGTATGACTTTATGTAGTATTAATTATACTGGGCTAATCAACCTTGGGTGTGTTAAACAAGGATGAGATTGTCTTTGTAAACAAAGAATATTCATAAACATACTTTTTAGCCTTTCTTCAAAAGGATAAAAAAACATTTTTATGAAAACTGGTATGAAAACTAAAAATTCCTTACTGTGCAGACTAGTATCAGGCCTATCTGAGAGAAACACAAAGGAATCCCAGGAAAGAATATTAAATGTTCATAATTCAGATCTAGGACATCAAAAGAATCCAAAACCTAACACAAATTTACCTTCAGTCAGTTATTCTCTCGTTATCACACAACTTGTCATGGACAAATAAAAGTGACAACATTTCCATTTTTGCTGTCATTTGTATGTTATGCTGAGTGTGCATGTCAAATCATTTCAGTTGCATCCAACTCTTTGTGACCCCATGGACTGTAGCTCGCCAGGCTTCTCAACTCACGGGATTCTCCAGGCAAGAATATTGGAGCTAGTTGCCAAGCCCTCTTCCAGGGGATCTTCCCAACTCAGGGATCAAACCTGAGTCTCCTGCATTGGTAGGCAAGTTCTTTACCACTAATACCACCTGGGAAGCCCCTTTGCTAGTAATATAAGGAGTTTAGAAAGTTTGGCAAAGAAATTCTAGATGTTTATTTACATTCTTTAAAATACACCTAGAAAGAAATTTTCTTGCATTTTACTTTCTTGGAGATAATTTAAGTGCAGAGGAGAAGACTAGGTGTCACAAGACTAATAAGAATCTCTAAAAGAATTTATCTCCTTGATTACATCTGCAACTTGCCTATAGCCTGATTTTAAGGCTTTCTATCTATTGACTCATCTTGCCAACCAGCCAAAAGGAATTTCTAGGCACAACTTACAGAGTGAAAAGGCTCATTCAGCTTTTTCTGCACTCCTGAGAAAGTATTTCCATGCACAAATGTATTCTTGTTTCTTTTTAGTTAAAAATCTCATCTGTAAAAATATGGAGGATTTGGTGGATTTAAAAAAAATTAGGGGATTTTAAATATTTGGAAACATTATGTTGTCCTGAGGCTCTAATCCTCATCAGTAACTCCCCTGCTGCACCTCCTCCTTTCTCCCCACAGACACCAGAAATTCACTGCTTCCTTTTCAATTTCCTGGAGAACAAACCGGAAGATCTTTCTGAGCAGGGAACATATTTTATTTATCGTTTTTATTTTTGTCTCTCCTAGTGTCCCTGAGTTTTAAAAGACCTTAAAACTTATTTATTGATTTTCTGACTTCTTTTCTGATTAAATGTCTACATACATGAAAGAAGTAGCAGCAAATAATCATAGTTACTAATAGATATTTTCGTACCTGCCCCCCCATTCTTCCAAGTTATTTTAAGAGGACAGTCACTGTAATTAGCTTATTCTTCATTATAGTTTACATTTTAAAATAGTTCTTAACAGTGTTTTGTTTTATAGCCTACTTGTTATTTTAAAGGCCTCAAATTTAAAAAGAAAAAAAACGTAAGACTAGTATGCCTTTATAAATATTTGAAACCAACATTGTTTTCTTTTTCTTGTTTTCTCTCATTTTCTTTGTATTTTGGAAACATCAAGCCCAAAGAAAGCAGTTTGTTTAAGTAAAGGAGGTATATCTCAGAGGGAATATAGTTTGCGTTCCTTTGGTTCTTTATCCTTTCCTGTAAGGCTTTCAAGAAGTAACGTCAAGAATATTGTCCTTAATGACAATAGGGCAAGCACTTTATTTTGCTTGTTGTCGCATACCAGTTCTATGACTCTGATAAGAAACTAAAGAAATGAAAATATACCTGTCAGAAATACAATAATAAAAAAGTGAAAAAAAGTAATAAAAAAATGGAACTCTTACTATAAAGACAGCAAAATCAAAATAAAGAGTACTATGAAGTAGGATATTAATAAATTGTTGACATAAAAATCTGAGAAAAGCTTGGGAGTTTATGAAATCTGGGTGAAAACAGAAACTTGAAACTTCATGGCAAGTGATGTGTAGAGATTATATATTAAAAAATTTTTATGTCATGAATTAGAGACCCGGATATTTTTCTCAAAGAAATTCAGCCAGTTCAGGGCCAGGACAAAATTAAACTCAGGTTTTTCTGGCTGAAGTCTTAAAAAATTTATTCATAATATAAACTTAAAAAATATACATATAAAAATAATATCAATATAAAATATATATTATTTAAATAAATAATATTTATATTTATATTGTTTATATTAAGTTTATATTTATTTAAATAAATAATGTAAATATATATATACAAAAACTTTAAAAATATTCATAATATAAACTCTGAGAACAAAGAATTTTGCCTTCTTCATTGTGCTGTCCCTAGGGTCAAAAACAATGCCGAAAAAAAAAACAAAAACAATGCTGGTCCATATTAGGCATTCAACTAATATTTGTGGGATACATGAATGTGTACTGGATACATTGATTTATTAAGACAATTTTTGGAGCTTCTTTGTTTCTAAGTTTCTCAATTAATAATAAGGTCCAAATATAGAAGCCCTAAAATATTTGATATTATTTTCTTAAGTACTCATGAACTTTTGGTAAACGAATTGGATTATATGTAATTACTGACATTGGAACATCTTTCACCTATAAAAACAGCAACTCCATGTTTCCACTGAAAAATCACTGATATAAATTTTAAAATGTATCATTATAAGACTATGAAAAAATAATAATGGTATGTAATGCTGGAAAAATAATATGTCAACTATGTTGATGATCTCTGACAATGTCAAAAAGATTACTTTAATCTGATTAAACTGGATGATTTAGTAAAAATCATCCTGGAAGCTTGTTAAAATGGATATTTTTGAATCCCCTATCAGTTGAAATACTAGACAAGAAAAATCAAGTCTAAACTCCTCGGCCTGGCATTTGAGGCTTTTTGTATCAGGTCGTGGCTTTGGTGTGGTGTTCATTCTATCCCCTTCACTCAGTCACAGGTGTATTTGTGTTTGCTCTACCTAAAATGCTGAATCTGTTAAATTATGTTTCTTAGCCATTTCTTGATACATTTATTTCATTGTTTGTTATCTGTCTCCCTCAGTAGCCAGTAAAATCCCCAGTGGCAGGATCATTCACCAGCATTTGCTAAGACTCTGGTAAATTTTTCTGGTAAATTGAATATGATCAATACATATTTGTAATATTAATAGTTGAATGGCATGTGTACACTTTCCTATAGTATAAGCATAATGACATAAATATGAAATACAGCTATATCTTCTATGCAATGGGACTGCTGTGGGTGGGTTTATTATTTCTCCTGGGTGTAGGGAGTAGTTTCAGGAATGGGTTCATTAAATTGATGGCAAGTCAGGGTTGAATTTGATTGAAGGGATTTTCTCCATAGGCATGGACTGATTGGGAATATTGGTTCTCTCTTTCTTTAGATCGCGCTCCCTCAAAATGGCACATGTCATAAACATTTTTTCTTTACTTTTGCACCTGCTGTTTATTACTATCTACTCCTTATCATAGTTTGAGAACTCATGTTTATCTTTAATTAGGAATTGCGCCTTTTGCTTAACTAGTTTATTTTTATATTATTTATGTTTTTCATAGTGAATTCCTATTAGTTTTCTGTAATTCTTTTGGTATTTGTGCTCAGTGCAAAAGGGAGTTGGCTTTTTGGAAGCATTCCAGAAACTTTGACCTATGATTTACAACATTTACTTAATGACACAAAAGAAAACAACAAAAGAACATTTTTGAGCATCCCCAGAGACTTTCCCCATTAACATCTAATTTTAGATTGTTTCAGTTCCTGCTATTGGTGGTCTTAGGAGCTGCCGATTCATACAATGCCTTCAAATTTACATGAGAAGGCAATGAGAATATATGGAAAAAAACTCCTGTTTTTCATATTCTCCATTTTAACCTTTCCCTTTAAAATTAAGCCAGCATGAGAGGAAATAAACACTTTTTGTCTCCATTGTATGATGGGAATGATATCCTCCTCCATTTCCCCAATGATAATCAGCTTCCAGATGGCTGCCTTAACTTGAAAATTTTAATCAAGTTGACTCCAAAGAGCAATTTGGCATGTATTTTTACCAAGTGGAGGTCAACTGTTTTTAAGATGGAGCCAAAGGGCCAAAGAATAATCCAAAACTGTTCAGAGGATCATAACTCAAATTTGGAGTGAAATAGCTTGTGTTAAGGGCTTCCCTGGTGGTTCAGTTATAAAAAATCTGCCTGTCAGTGCAGGAGATGTGGATTCAATCCCTGGGTTGGGAAGATCCCCTAGAGAAGGAAACGGCAACTCACTCCAGTATCCTTGCCTGGGAAATCTCAGAGACAGAGGAGCCTGGTGGGTTGCAGTCCATGGAGTTGCAAAGAGTCAGACATGACTTAGGGACTAAACAACAAAGCAATTGTCACATAAGGTCAATACTTAAATGTTGAGAAAATTGAAATTTTGGAGTTTATATAAGTAACTGGCCCAATTTTATGAAGGAAGTAGAGAAGTCAAAATCTGGAACTCCAAAGTCCAAGTTTGTAAGCTGCCTCTCCTGGAGTGATCCAGTGATTCCCCACCCCACACGGAGTCTTCCACTGTATAGAATATGAATGAGGGAGGACTGGGTCTTAGCACGTGTGTGCAGTTATAGAGATGAAGTCATGCTGACAGAAGAAGCACTTGCCTGAATTATGCTCTATGCATGGGATCTTTCATTCCATTTTGTGTTTCCTGGACGCTACTCCTTGTTGCGAGTCCTATTATCGCCTTAGGTTTGCTGCTTTCTAGCTCTCCTGCCCATTTTGCCTGTGGTTCCATCTTTCATCTCCATGCTCAGAGGGGGAAGTTTACTCTGGTTTAAAGTAAAGCCATCCAGTCTTTCCTAGTGCACCCCAGAAACTTTTTCCCCTGCATCTTCTCAGTAATCAGTAGGCGTGGCACAACATCCGTCAATTTAATTAAGTCCCAAGAGACTTTCTTAATTTTAGTTTGCAGTTTTTAAGACTGGCTAGAAGTATTGGAGAAGGAAATGGCAACCCACTCCAGTGTTCTTGCCTGGAGAATCCCAGGGACAGCGGAGCCTGGTGGGCTGCCATCTATGGGGTCGCACAGAGTCGGACACGACTGAAGCGACTTAGCAGCAGCAGCAGAAGTACCTCAAATGGCTCTTAAATGGTTAAGATAGGCTCTCTTAAGTGACTGTGTGAATTTGTATCGAAAAAGTGAAACACCAATGCATTTTTTTGGTGAACATGATGCTAGAATCAAACAAGGTGTTTGCTGTTGAGGAAGGAAATCTTTTCTCCCTGTAAATAAAAAGGGTGGGGGGAGTGACAGAAAAGAATTTCATTTCACTTCTTTTTTTTTTTTTCCAATTTATTTTTTAATTGGAGGAAAATTGCTTTATAATGTTGTTGGTTTCTGCTGTACAACAATGCAAATCAGCCATAATTATACATATATCCCTTCTCTCTTGAGCCTTCCTCTCCTCTCCCATCCCACCCCTCTAGGTCATCACAGAGTGACAGGCTTGGCTCCCTGTATTACATAGTGGCTTCTCACCAGCCATCTGTTTAACACAAGATAGTGTATATTTGTTGATGCTTTTTTTCTCCATTCATACCACTTTCTCCTTCCCCCACTGTGTCTGACATAAAGGAATTTCATTTCACTTCTTAATGTATCACATGAGCTTTGTAAAAGTAAAACCAGATGGAAAGAAATAGATGTTTTAGGCAAAAATGCATAAATCAGGAAGAAATTTGGGAGAAAAACTACTTTGAGATTTCATTTCACCTTGCTATTATACATATACCTGCTTATCTAGGTCAGAAGACTGTTGTACCTCTTTAATTAGTGTCTTATAAACATGTTATTACTGGGATAAAAATCAAGGGGAAAAGTCACCCTTTGACTTCCTGCCTTTCAGTCAGGAATATAGGCAGAGCTTCCTCTACTGTTCCTGTCTCTGTGATAGCCTTCGTCCTAATGACCCAGAGGTAACTCTTCTTGATAATAAGTTTTTCCAGCAAGAATAAATCAATTTTAACGTCTCCTGCAGAGTTTCTGTGGAAATCGAGGCTACTTATAATGACGTTTCTTGAGATAGTACTCTAAAATGGTTACTTATGGGTTTATGCTTTAATGATGCTAAGTAATTTATCAGGATATAGAACTTATATTTATAATTTTTAACACTTCCAGAAATTCACGCTGCGTCCGTAGTAAAGTAAGGATTCTGTTTTTCTTGCTTTTACTATCTCTGGGCCACAGATCTTAAATGAAAGTAGCTTACACAGAATATCTAACTTGGGAATAACTGACAGGGTCAAATTATCTATTGACAATGACCAAATATTTAGTGTGAATTAAGATATTTGAGAACTAACTTAGGAATACTTTACATGCATACTGAGAAACTGGAATTTTCTAACAACTTTCAAGTGCTTATCTTTCAATGATAACATTTATTTATGAGACTAAATATATTCTTATACACTTAGTAATTCACTCATTTTTTGATGAATCAGTGTCTCTTCTATTTAGCCAATTTCCACATCTATAATAAACATTTCCTATTTTGCTCAGTTTACCATATGTTATGACCTTTAATTCTTTTCTTATGACTCAGCATCTTATGACATACACAAGTTTAAGTGTGTGATGTGTGTGGAAATGGAGTGTGAGGATAGATAAGTATTGGTTTTACTCAGGTGAAACTCTGGTTCAAGTCTTAATAGATACCTCTTGGATATAAAAAATGATCTGGTAGGGAATGATCCTAATAATCAGAATTCTTTCAAACATCTGGAACATTGTCAATAATTTATTGGGAATTTTAATTTTCTTTTCCAAATTTTTCACTAGTTTATTATGCTGAAAATACAATGTTTTATCTTTGCTTTTGTTGTTATCTATTTATTTTTCTTCACTAATTTTTAGGATGCCAATTCTACTTACCAGATACATGTACTAGATGGGTATCTCTCTTCTTAAGTCAATTAAAGTATGCCAGATATTAGGTGCTAGGACGGAATGTGTCCTCCACAAATTCAATATGTTGAAGCATTAATTCCCACTGTGATGGTATTTAGCAATGGGACCTTGGAGAGGTAATTAGGTGTAGAAGAGGTCATCAGGGCAGAGCCCCAAGATGGGATTAATACACTTATGAGAAGGTAGAGGAACCAGAGCTTGTTTCTCTGCAAGAAGGGAGCTTCTATAAACAGGAAGGGAGTCCTCACCAAAAGCCCAACCATGCTGATCTTGACTTCCAGCCTCCAGAACCGTGAGAAATAACTGTTGTTTTAACCTCTCAGTTTATGGTACTTTTTATAGAATTATCAACTAAGATATTAGAGTTTATCATCTGAATGTTCTTTTCTTGAGTTGTTTATGTTGTATGCACAGATGAGTAAGGTGTACACTAGCACACATGGAGCTTACAGCCTAGAGCAGAAATCACGATACATACACCAGCTGCTGTGATACAAGCTGAAAATTAAGAGACGGTTATGAGAGTCACATCCCATCTGCCATATAAAGAAGAAAAGAAAAAGAAATAATGTTTCCATCTTGAGGAGTTGTTTTATCATTGAGGAACAAACTAGATTTCTTTAACAAATTTTCAATATTTATTATCAAAATTTCAAACATATGGAATTGAGAAAGAACAGCAAAATAAAACCTATATACCCAATCCCATAGATTCAACTATTATTAACATTTTGCCATATTTGCTTTTAAAAATTAGATTTTGATGTTGGAAAGGCAAGATAGACATTTCATTTAAAAGAAGCAATTAAAGGAAGGCACTGGAGTGAAGGCATTCAGAGATGGCTTAGGACAAGGCATAGAGGATAGGAGACAAAAGAGAAACCAAGATTGTCATATAACATGTCTGGATCATGAACACATCTATGTAAAGGGATTATGGGGCTAGAAGGGCACTTTTTTTGTATGTAATGCATTATGTCATGTGTTGTCATCTGTATTATTTCATATAAGATGTTCTAAAGTTTTTCTACAGATAACAGGTGCTTTTTTTTTTAGGTGCTATTTAGAAAGAATTCCTAGCATGCTGGGTTGAATGGATTTCAGGGAAGATAGAATGAAATCATGGAAGTCAGTTTAGCAGACTAGGTATGAGAGCTACATGAGTGCTAATGGAATAAAGCTGAGCAAAGGCGAAGGAGCACACCTGTCAATACAATTTTAGTTAACTTTCAAAGATATGGCAACTGACTCTGTGTGGATCATGAAGGGAAGGAGGAGGGAAAATGAAAAACGGGATAATAATAATAAGCTAGTATTCAATGAAAACTTACTCTGTGTCAAGCACAATGATACATAGTTTACTTAAGTTATTTTTCATGTGACTTTCAAAGTCAAACACCATTGGTTTACCTATTCTTAGAAAGAAGAACTTGAGGCAGAAAGAGGTTAGAACACTTTTATGGATAAAAAGAATTTGTAAGTAGAAGACTATCTTGGAAGTCTAGACCTGTAGTTTGATTCTACAGGCTCTCATTTTTCTACACTGCCTCCCTAAAATGCATTTACAAGGAGAATTTGAGTTTTAGTGAAGCAGAAAGGGATTTTGCTATTAAAAATGACAAGACGAAAACCTCACCATGGCGAATGATAATGAGTTTGGTTTGGATGCTGAAGCAGAAACTCTGGCTGTCATGCCTGTTCTCTTCTACAGTTTTCTTCCAGTTTTATCTGGTTACCTGGTTGTCTAGAATAAACAATAGTTTCCAGCTTCTCTTGCAGATGGATACCGAAATGTGACAAAATTCTGACTAGTAAGAAGTAGGTGAAATGGTAAGTTCAGTTTCCAAGAAATGTCATTAAGGAATAAACTTGTGCTCCTCTTCCACCCCTTCACCCTGATAGATAGAAGGCAGGGGCCATGGCTGAAGCTTCAGCTGGAATTCTGAAAGATTTATGGTTCACATCATGAGACCGGAACAAACCAAACAATAACGAGATAGAAGTAGCCTGGATCCCTGCCACTGCAAAATGAGAGAGAGAATAAACTTGTCTGAATTATGATTACTCTAGAATTTTTCCCATGTGAAAAGCATAATCTTGCCCTACCAAATACAAACATACTGATTTTTATTTCTCTTATATTGCCTCATTCTTTTTTTTCCTACTGTGCTAAAGTAATAAGTACCTTCAGTGTATAAATGCCTATCTTTTTTTTTTTTTTTTTAAGTATAATTGTTTCACCAGTGGCTTAGGTGGTAAAGAATCCACCTGCAATACAGGAGACCCAGATTCAATGCCTGGGTCAGGAAGATCCCCTGGAGAAGGGCATGGCAACCCACTCCAGAGTTAGACACAACTGAGAGACTAACATACACACACACACACACAGTAGTGGGATTGGCGGGTCATGGTAGTTCTGTTTTTCATTTTGTAAGGAAACTTCGTATTGTTCTCCACAGTGGCGGTATCAATTTGTATTCCTACCAACAGTGCAAGAGCAGTTCCCTATCTCTACATTATCTCCAACATTTGTTATTTGTAGATTTTCTGATGATGGCCATTCTGACCAGTGCGAGGTGATACCTCATTGTAGTTTTGACTTGCATTTCTCTAATAATTAGCGATGTTGAGCATTTTTTCATGTGCCTGTTGGGCATCTGCATGTCTGCTTTGGCAAGATGTTGTTTAAGTCTTCCACCAATTTTTAGTTTGAGTTGTTTGTTTTTTTGATATTGAGTTCCATGCTGTTGTTGTTGTTCAGTTGCTAAGTCCTGTTCAGCTCTTTGGGATCTCATGGACTCAACACACCAGGTTTCCCTGTCCTTACTGTCTCCTGGAGTTTGCTAAAATTCATGTCCATTGAGTCGGTGATACTATCTGTCAAATCCTCAGCTACCTCCTTCTCCTTCTGTCTTCAATCTTTCCCAGCATCAGGATCTCAATAAGTCAGTGCTTCACATAAAGTGGCCAAAGTATTGGAGTTTCAGCTTCAACATCAGTCCTTCCAATGAATGTTCAGGGTTGATTTCCCTTAGGATGGACTGATTTGATTTCTTTGCAGTCCAAGGGACTCTAAAGAGTCTTCTCCAGCACCACAATTCAAAAGTGTCAATTCCTTGGTGTGCAGCCTTTTTAAGGTCCAGCTCTCACATCTGTACATGACTACTGGTAAAACCATAGCTTTGACTAAATAGACATTTGTCAGCAAAATGTCTCTGCTTTTTTAATATGCTGTCTAGATTTTTTTTTTTTTTAATAGCTTTCCTTCCAAGGAGCAAGTGTCATTTAATTTCATGGCTGTGGTCACCCTCTGCAGTGATTTTGGAGCCCAAGAAAATGAAATCTGTCAGTGCTTCCACTTTTCCCCTTTCTATTTCCCATGAAGTGCTGGGACAAGATGCCATGATTTCAATTTTAGAATGTTGTTTCAAGACAGCTTTTTCACTCTCCTCTTTGACCCTCATCCAGAGGTTCTTTAGTTCCTCTTCACTTTCTGTCATTACAGTGGTATCATTTGCATATCTGAGGTTGTTGATATTTCTCCTGGCAGTCTTGATTCCAACTTGAATTCATCAAACCCAACATTTCAAAGATGTACTCTGCATATAAGTTAAATAAGCAAAGTGGCAATATATAGCTTTCTCATATCCCTTTTTCAATTTTGAACCAGTTCATAGTTTCATGTCTGGTTCTAAATGTTGTTTCTTGACCCACATACAGGTTTCTCAGGAGACAGGTAAGGTGGCCTGGTACTCCCATCTCTTTAAGCATTTTTCACAATTTGTTGTGATCCACACATTCAAAGGCTTTAGCATAGTCAGTGAAGCACAAATAGATATTTTTCTGAAATTCCCTTGCTTTCTCCATGATGCCACAGATGTTGGGAATATGATCTCTGGTTTCTTTGCCTTATCTAAACCCAGCTTGTGCATCTGAAATTTGTGGGTTCACATACTGCTGAAGCCTAACTTGAAGGATTTTGAGTATAACCTTATAAGCATGTGGCTTCCCTGGTGGCTTAGATGGTAAAGAATCTGCATTCAGTGCCAGAGAACTGGGTTTGATCCCTGGGTTTGGAATATCCCCTGGAGAAGGGAATGGATATCCTCTCCAGTATTCTTGCCTGGAGAGTTACACAGATAGAGAAGCTGGGTGGGCTGTTGTCCATGGGGTCACAAAGAGTTGACTCACACTGAGTGACTAACACTCTACTAACTTGTGAAATGAGCACAACTGTATGGTAGTTTGAACATTCTTTGGCATTTCCTTCTTTGGGATTGGAATGAAAACTAATCTTTTCCAGTATTGTGGCCACTGCTGTTTTCCAAATTTGCTGACACATTGAGTGCAGCACTTTAACAGCATCATCTTTTAGGATTTTAAATAGCTCAGATGGAATTCCATCACTCCCCCTAGCTTTGCTCATAGTAATGCTTCCCAAAACCCAGTTGAATTCACACTCCAGGATGTCTGTCTCTAGGTAAGTGACCACACCATCATGGTAATCCAGGTTATTAAGCATTGTGAGCTCCATAAGCTGTTCATATATTTGGGAGATTCATCCTTTTCCCATTGCTTCATTTGTGAATATTTTCTCCCATTCTGAGGGTTGTCATTTTGTCTTCCTTCTGTTTATTTTGTTTTTATTTTCATTATTCTAGGAGGTGGGTCAGAAAAAATCTTGCTTTGGTTTATGTCAAAGAGTGTTTTTCCTATGTTTTCCTCTGAGTTGTATAGTGTCCAGTCTTACCTTTAGGTCTTTAATCCACTTTGGGTTTATTTTTGTGTATGCTGTTGTTTTTGCTCAGTAGCTAAGTCCTGTCCGACTCTTTGGGACCCCATGGATTGCAGCATGCCAGGTTCCCCTGTCCTTCATTATCTCCTGGAGTTTGCTCAAATCCATGTCCCTTGAGTCAGTGATACTATCCAAGCATCTTATCCTCTGCTTTCCGTCTCCTTCTGACTTTAGTCTTTCCCAGTATCAGTTTCTTTTCCAGTGAGTCAGTTCTTTGCATCAAGTAACCAATAAGTCAGTGCTTCACATAAAGTGGCCAAAGTATTGGAGTTTCAGCTTCAACATCAGTCCTTCCAATGAATGTTCAGGACTGATTTCCTTTAGGATGGACTGATTTGATCTCCTTGCAGTCCAAGGGACTCTCAAAAGTTTTCTCCAGCACCACAGTTCAGAAGCATCAATTCTTCAGCACTCAGCCCTCTTTATGGTCCAACTCTCACATTTACACATGACTACTGGAAAAACCATAGCCTTGACTATATAGACCTTTGTCAGCAAAGTGAAGTCTCTGCTTTTTAATACACCGTCTAGGTTTGTCATGGCTCTCCTTCCAAGGAAGGAAGCATTCTTTTAACTTCATGGTCTCAGTCACTGTCTGCAGTGATTTTGGAGCCCAGGAAAAGAAAACCTATCAGTGCTTCCACTTTTTCCTGTTCTATTTACCATAAAGTTATGGGACTGGATGCCATGATCTTAGTTTTCTTTTTTTTTTTTTTTTAATGCTTAATTCTCACCCAACTTTTTCACTCTCCTCTTTGACCCTCATCAAGTGGCTCTTTATTTCCTCTTCATGTTCCTCTTCACTTTCTGCCATTAGAGTGATATCATCTGCATATCTGAAGTTGTTGATATTTCTCCCAGCAGTCTTGATTCCAGCTTGTGATTCATCCATCCTGATGTTTTGCATTATGAACTCTAAGTAAAATAAGCAGGGTGACAATATACAGTCTTGTCATACTCCTTTCTCAGTTTTGCACCAGTCAGGTTTTCCATGTCTGGTTCTAACTGTTGCTTCTTGACCCACTTACAAGTTTATCAGACCCACCACAGGTAAGGTGGTCTGGTATTCCCATCTCTTTAAGAATTTTCCATAGTTTGTTGTGATCCGCACAATCATAGGCTTTAGTGTAGTCAGTGAAGCAAGAGTAGATATTTTCTATATTTTCTATGATCCAATGAATGTTAGCAATTTAACCTCTGCCTTTTCTAAATCCAGCTTGTACATTTGGAAGTTCTCAGTTCGTATACTGCTGAAGCCTAGCTTTTTGAGCATAACCTTACTAGCATATGTGTGCTGTTAGATAGTTTTCTTTATATGTTATTCCCATTCACCATATTATATAAGTTGACTTTTTATTTCTTCCTATTTATTGTTAATATTCCCTTCTGTGAAAACCTTTTGTGTAGCAGGAATGAACTTAGAAGTCAGATATGATTTAGGAGTAAAGCTCACCTTTACCATATATTAGCTATCGTTATTTAGTCACTAAGTCATCTCCAAGTTTTTTTCAGCCCCATGGCCTGTAGCCTGCCAGGCTCCTCGGTCTATGGGATTTTCCAGGAAAGAATACTGGAGTGGGTTGCCATTTCCTTCTCCAGGGGACCTTCGCAAAGCAGGGACTAACTCACGTCTCCCACATTGGTGGGTGGATTCTTTACTACTAAGCCACCAGGGAAGCCCAGAGAGTATTCTGGTAATACAGAAGTAATGTGAACATATGCTTTTCGTAATACATGCATGCATGCATGCTAAGTTGCTTCAGTCATGTCTGACTCAGTGTGACCCCATAGATCGTAGCCCGCCAAGCTCCTCTGTCCATGGGATTTTCCGGGCAAGAATCCTGGAGTAGGTTGCTGTGTCCTCCTCTGTTCATAACATAGGTTAACAGATATTAATTCAGATTCTTAGTTGAATTCTGGTGAACTCTTCATATAAATTTATGATGGTGTATCACATTTTAGTGGCAGCATTTTGAGCTAAAGACACTAATATTAGAATTGTTGATATAATTATTATCAAGTGTATACTGCTACCAATAAATGGATAAATATGATAATACTTGGAAAAACTTCAGTGAAAAAAATGTTTCTAGAATCAGTCATGAGTTTTGTATGGAGCATCTTCTTTGGTTATCAAATAACCGTGTTTGGTTTCAAGACGATTTGGGAAGCTTAAGAGCATTTGTGTCTCTTCAGAATGCACTGTTAAGCATCTATGTAGTTCTTATGGGGCTTTGGCTTGTTTCAAATTATTTCCCTAAATAACTGATGTGTATAATATAAGATAAATAATTGAAGAAGGGTCTGTGTAATCTGGAATTCAGGGAGAATTTTGGTGTAAGGAAGAAGAGTTAAAGCACAAAAACAGGAAGGGCAATGAGTTATTAAGGAATGGCACCTCAGTGCTGGGGATTATGGATTGGATCTACCTTGATGTTTTGGGAGATACAGTTGAAGATATAGCTTTATTTATTTGAATTACTTGAGTTAGTTCATTTGAATTACTTGAGTATGTTCCTTTGAATGTGGCACTTGGTAGACTGAGGTAGCACTCAGCCTGTTATCTATATTACATAATGGTTGTAATAAAGAAAGGTTTCAGTGTTTATTTCCTAATAAAGGTTGTTCTAACTATATGTAAGGAGATAGTGGAGATATATATACATTTATATGTCATATGTATGCAAATATAAGATAGTATATAAAACATATATTTATATGTATATATAAGATAAAAATAATAATAGTAATGATAGTTGCAGTTAACATATGTTAAACTTTTTTTAAGCTTTTAATTTTGTATTGCGGTATAGCCAATTAACAACGCTGTGATAGTTGCAGGTGAACATCAAAGGGACTCAGCTACACATATACGTGTATCCATTTTCCCCCAGATTCCCCTCTCATCCAGGCTGCCACATAACACTGAGCAGAGCTCCATGTGCTACACAGTAGGTCCTTACTGATTATCCATGTAAAAATAAAGCAGTGTGTATATCCATTCCAACCTCCCTAACTATCCCTTCCCCCATCCTTCCCCTTGGCAACTACAACTTCATTCTCTAAGTCTGTGAGTCTTTTTATGATTTGCAAATAAGTTTGTTTGTATTATTTCTTCTTAGATTCCACATATAAGGGATGTCATGTATCCTTTGGGTGCATGTATACTTTCAGAGCATGTTTCTCTCCAGATGTATGCCCAGAAGTGGATTACAGAGTCATATGGCAGCTCTATTTTTAGATTTTTAAGGAACTTCCATGGTGCTCTCCATGGTGGTTGTACCAATTTACATTCCCAACATCGGTGTAGGAGGGTTTCCTACTCTCCACACCCTCTCCAGGATTTATCGTTGTGGATTTTTCAATGATAGACTTTTTGACTGGTATGAAATGATATTTCATTGTAGTTTTGATTTACATTTCTCTCATAATTAGCGATGTTCTACATCTTTTCATGTGCCTCTTGGCCATCTGTATATCTTCTTTGGAGAAATGTCTATTTGGGTTTTCTGCCCAGTTTTTGACTGGGTTGTTTGTTGTGATGATATTAAGCCTCATGAACTGTTTGTAAATTTTGGAAGCTAATCCCCTGTCAGTCATATCATTTGCAAATATTATCTCCCAATCTGTGGATTTTATGTTTTTACAGACTCTTTTCCATGAACCAAAGTATAATTTGCTAATAAAATGCTTAACAGTCTCTTCACTTTTGTATGCAGTCACATACACATGCACAGAATAAAGAAAATGCTATCCCAGTTGGATCATTATCTTGTTTTTAATATGATATACAAAAATTATCAAGTGCACCAAAGCAACTAGTTAACTGTGTGTTCACAGTAAATTATATTATTACTTGCTCTCTTGCTCAGTAAAACAGAAATCTGATTCCTAATGGTATTCATTACCTACATCTATACAAGCACAAAACAGAATATTATTAGGTTGGTGCAAACATAATTGCAGTTTCGGACCTTGAATTTTAAATCATTATAACTAGGCTCAAACACATCTTTTATTAATCAAAATAGGAACCATTAAAATCAACACATTTTTGCCAATAAGAAGTTTGTTGTTTATTTCTGTAGTGTAAAAATCTGAGCTTCAGGATTCAACACACTCTTGGAAAGCATGTTCTACCTCTTGCTGTTGTGGAAGCATTTTCCCTGCAAAAAGTTGTTGAGATGCTTGAAGAAATGATAGTCAGTTGACAAGAGGTAAGGTGAATATGGCGGATGAGGCAAAACTCAATCATTCAACTTTTGAAGCACTGGTTGTGCAATGTGCAGTCAGACATTGTCCTGCAAAAGAATTGGGGCCTTTCTGTTGACCAATGTTGGCTGTAGGCATTGCAGTTTTTGGTTCATCTATCAATTTGCTGAGCATACTTCTCAAATGTAATGATTCCACCAGGATTCAGAAAACCGTAGTGGATCAGACGAGCAGCAGACCACCTAGACAGGGACCATGACTTCTTTTTGGTGCAAGTTTAGTTTGAACAAGTTCTTTGGAGCTTCTTCTCAGTCCAACCATTGAGCTGGCTATCGCTGGTTGTTGTATAAAGTCCACTTTTTGTTGCATGTCACAATCCAATCAAGAAATGATTTGCTCTTTTTGAGTAGAATAAGAGAAGATGTCACCTCAAAGCAATGATTTTTTGTTTTTATTTCCAGTCAGCTCATGAGGCACCCTCTCATTGAGGTTTTCACCTTTCCAATTTGCTTCAAATGCTGAATGACTGTAGAATGGTTGATGTTGAGTTGTTCAGCAACTTCTCGTGTAGTTTTAAGAGGATCAATTTTGATGATTGCTCTCAATTGGTTGTCAACTTCCAATGACCAACCACTGCATCCTCATCTTCAAGGCTCTCGTCTCCTTTGCAAGACTTCTTGAACCATCACTGCACTGTACATTCATTAGCAGTTCCTGGGCCAAATGTGTTGTTGATGTTGTGAGTTGTCTCCACTGGCTTATGACCCATTTTGAACTTGAATGAGAAATAGAAAATAAACAGCATGTAATAAGTCACTAGCAAAAAAAAAAGCAAGAAATGTGCATTAAATTGATGTATAACATAACCACATTTATTTAAGAATGTATGTCTATCAAATGGTGAAGTTCAACAATGCAAAACTACAATTGCTTTTGCACCAATCTAATATAAAGAACACAATGTATTATTATATAAATTATGAAGTTGGAATTATTTTTTACCTCTACTCTTTTTATTGGTTTGAAATCATAGTTTTGCCTCTGTATAAATCTTTAGTCTGCATCCTCTTAGCAGATTTCTCAGCTGTTAGCCTGGACATTCTCCAGAGTTCTCTCGAGTCCTAGACTCAATGCTGCCAGTCTTCTGAGTCACCTGATAGATTTGTTGCAGCAGTATTCTCAATTGTCATATATACTGCTTCCAAAATTGAAATAGACTAACCAAACTGTTGCACTCCTTTCTTAGAGGCAGCATATACAAGTTATAGTAACGTGCTTTTTATCTTAAATGGGATTTCCTAAAAATCACTAGCTCTTAAGACCCTCTCTGATGATCTGGCCTATAAATGTTGGGAGGTTTATCTTCCACCCTCTAGTTTAGAAGTGTCTGGTGAGGCCATCCAGAATACTTGTGTTTTATACTTATTGGTTTCAATTTGTATTTCAGACTCTCTCTATATAGAACCAGACTGACATTGTGCAGAATATGAAGCATCCTGTAAACTATATTATGACAGAGAGCAAGCAATTAACAAAGCCTTGGACCATGAATGTGAATGCTTCTTGAATGCCATTGCCATGTAAAGGCAGACTGATTTTTAAACTTCTCTTTATTTATAGGGATGGAAAAAAATATGTTTGAGAGATCAGTAGATACCTACTAAGTGCCTTATGTTGTGTTGACGTGTTTGAGTAAAAATAACACATCTATGTCACAGCTGTAAATGGAGTCACTTTGTTGAGTCTATGGTATTCTGTTGTCATCCATATAGTTTTTACAAAATATGCCTACCATGTATGATAGAAAAAGACCATGTTAACTACATATTTTTGTTCTGTTTGAGGAAATATTCCAAAGACACTCCTTAATACTTATCCATTTGTCCTCTTGGTGGTTTATTTCTCTTGGAAGTGATGGGAACAACAAAAATAAGAGAATTAATGGCCCTGATTATCCTTAGCTTTTTTCCTCTGGGTAATCCATTTTTTCTATGTTTAGGATACATTGTTTCCAGCTGAATCACAAGGTTATTTCAGATGGAAATAATCTATCCTAAACATAGGTATTCTATTATGTAGCTCAGGGCTTTTAAAATATGACTGTGGACACTTTTTTTTTTTTTTAGTATATCTGCTGTCCATTTACCCAAGTAAACAATTTCCAAGCATCAGTCTAGTCATCTGAACTTCCAACAAACTCCTTAGCTGATTCTTGTTCTATTAGGTTGAAAACTGTTAGAGTCAATTGTTTGTCTTAAACCATCACTTTCAAAGTTCTATTTTGATAGTATTTTCTTGCTTCACTCATACTCATGAGATATATATTAAGATAATAGCCTAGGGCCTAAGAAAATAATATAAATCTCAATTAACTAATTATTATCATTATTATTATATAACTATAGTCTCTTTTTCTAGAACTCTGTGGCCTTCAAACAGTAAGATCATCAGTTTCTGGTGCTGGTTATTTATGTAATGGACTTCTTTCCGAATTTCATTCTTAGAATCTAAGTTCATATGGGAAAAGAAAGAAATCTTACAGAGGATTTGGATTATATCAAGTCTGTGATTTTAAAGGTATGGTTCTTTAGGTTTAGGATTTTCCTTCCTTGTACACATTTAAATATTACAGGATGGTCATAGAACTGTTTGAAGTTTGAAAATGTGAGTCTCTTAACAAAGTTGTTGTTAATCTTAGGATCCTAGCATGGAAACTGAAAAACAAAGAAAGCTCTGTATGTACTCTGTGTTAGGCCAATCTGAGTATATTCACATTACTCAATATCATTTCATGCTTTTAGCACAACTGGTTTTACTTATTTTTTAACAGTTTTGTTTGTTTACTTATTAGCAATATTTGCAAAATTTTAAAAATACAGAACCTCTAAGAAGAAAAAGTACAATCTCTGTCCCATTTCTTTTGACTATTTCTAGTTTTTCAGTTCTTGTAGTTCCTCCACAAATGTTTGTGCACTTAGCATAATGAGGTGGCTAAAGTGTGGAGTCTGAGTTCAAATCCTGGCTTCACTACTTATTAGCTTAATGACCTTTGGCTTATTAACCTTTTGTAACTCTGTAAAATAGAGATGGAAGTATCAACTTTATAGGTTATAATACATTAAAATATTTTAGAATAGTATTTGCCATGTAATATGGCAATACTTAATACCTCCCAGTTTCTAAATACTATATCACTCTTTTTTGAATCATTAGTTTGAAATATTTTCTATTGATGAGATGAAGATCTTATTCACATAAACCAGGTTATCTGGATACTCCTCTACAGCCATTTCTGTGTGTATTTTAGACCATGACTTCCTCGTTTCTACTTCACCTTTCAGTATTTTTTTTTTTTTTAATCCTTTTAGCCTTTTCCAGAAATGTGTTGGAATCTCCTGTACTCTGAAGTTTCTCCTCCCAGTAATTTTATCAGGTTTATACATTTATTATGTGTTTACTTTTATTTGAGTGGAGTTTTGGAGGGAATGAGATAAATAATATGAGCTTAGTTTATCATATAGTAAAAATAGACAGCTTGTTCAATTTAAAATCATATATATGAAGAAATCAAGAGGGAGCTAGAAGAATGCTAAATGATACATACTTTCATGGAAACAAGAAAGACAGGGATTTTTGCAAAATTACTTTGAGTTACCTAATATTTCGGATACTTAACTTCCCATCTGGAAAATAATGTGGATGAATAAGATGACTTCTAAGTTCTTTTCAACTTGAATATTTTATCCTTATATTGATTTTATTTTCCCTACAAATCTCTACCTTCCTTTCTACTGAACTGTGCTGGCTTAATCTGTTTCAGTAAAACATAATCTACACATACTGCTTTCTCTTTGTATGCCCACTATGTTCATGATGGCACATGAAATTTAAAAGATCTCATAGAAATATTTGCCGGTCTTCAAAAATGATCACCTTTCCCCCAAGGTTAGCAATTATAAATAAAAGGAAAGAACTTATAAGCCTTTTATCTTAATTCTTATTGAAGATTAGGTTCAGCAATGATCTTTTTAGTTAATGTATATGGGAAATACTTAGTTGTGTATTTGGTAAATATATGCATAATTTGACCTAATAAAACTGGCAGAATATTACTTTCTTCAGAAATGTTTACTTATTATCCACAGCTGAGTCTGGTATTCCTTCAAAAGCAAACATCCAGGATTCACCATGATTTTTCCTGTTCCTCCATATTCAACATCCAGTCAATTCATTGGCAAATATGCTTTCCTACTAATGTATATTTCTCCAGTCTTTTCTTGGCATCTATACCTTTACTACCCTCTGTTACTTCTCTGCCTCTAGCCTCCTGCCCCAGTCTCCTAACTGGTTCCATTGTTTCCACTCTTTTGACCTACATTACACTATTTTGAAATGGTTTCCCAACACACATAGAAAGAAATCAAAACTCCTACTACGACCTATAATACCTTCCTAATCTGGCTTGGTTTCTTCACACCTCATCTCCTATTCATCTTTCTCCCCCTCTTTTGCTCCATTCCCATGATACTGGCTCTGGTGTTTATCTTACTGCCAAACCCTTTGCATCTTGTGGTCATGGCAGTTGTGGTATCCTCTGACTAGAATGGTCTCTCGGATCTTTCTATGACTTATCTCATTTTCCATTTACTTCTTTGTTCCAATGCATCACCTCAGAAAGGACTTCTAAAAGAGCCAAGCTTGTTGTTCAGATCTAGGTATTCTTTTCCCTTTGTCTTAATTTATTCTTTTCATGCATTTATCATTTTGTGGTAGCACATGAATTATTTATGAATTATTTATATTCATATTAATTTACATTTTACTTCTGTTTATCTCCATCCATCTCTCTCCATCTCTCTCTCTTCCTCTTCTTCTCTTCCATAGAAGGGTAAGGCAAAGGTTTTGCCTGCTTCCTTCTCTGACGTACAGCTTTTTCTAGTACCTGCTATAGTGCTGAAAAAATAACGAGCTTAAAAATATTATTCTTTTGAGAGGAGGCAGAGTCAAGACGGTAGACTAGGAAGACTCTGAGCTCACATTCTCCTTTGAACACATCAAAACTACAACTAAATACTGAGAAACTCTCACTGAGAATAACCTGAACTAGCAGAAGCACTCTTCTATAAATAAGACTGTAAAGAAAGAATCAAATGAAGTCTAGTAGGAGGTGAGAAGACATATGGTAATGTATAGAGAAAATGTATAGTAAAGACAGTGGATCAATCAGTTAAATAAGCTAGCATGGAGAATAAATGTTTAAATTGTAAAATCAACTGTAACTACAATTAACAGTTAAGGGAAAGACATGAAGATGTAAAGTATGGCATCAAACACAAAAAGCATGGGGGAGAGGTGAGTTAAAAATATAAATCTTTTAGAATATGTTTGAACTTAAATGACTATCAGTTTAAAACACAAAGATATAAGTAAATAAATATGAACTTCATAGTACCACAAATCCAAAATATACAAGAGATATACAAAAATTGGAAAGAAAGGAACCCAAACATAAAACTAAAGAAAATCATCCAACCATAACAGGAGACAAAAAAAAAAAAAGACTACAAAAATACCCACAAAACAAGTAACAAAATGTCAGTGAGTACATAATGTTCAATAATCACTTTAAATGTCAATGAACTAAATGCCCCAAACAAAAGACATAGGGTGGGTGATTCGATAAGAAAACAAGAAGATCTAAATGTTGCTCACAAGAGACTCAGAGCTAAAGACAGACTGAAAGAGAGGGAATAGAAAAAGATATTCTATGAATCATATGGTTGTTCTATTTTTAATTAATATTATTTAGCCATAAAAGGGATGAAATTTTACCATTTGCAACAATGTGGTTTGACCTGGAGGATATTATGTTCAGTGAAGTAAGTCAGAGAGAGAAAGGCAATTACTGAATTTTTTTAAACTTATTTGTGTAATCTAAAATATACAGCAAACAAAAAATCAAATAAAACAAAACAGACTCACAGATACAGAGAATAAACTAGTTATCAGTGGGGAGGGAGGCAGGGGAGGGACAAGACAGGTGAAGAGGATGAAGAGTTACAAACTATGGGTATAAAATAAATAAAATATATGCATGTAATGTACAGAACAGGGAGTATAGTCAGCATTTTATACTAACTTTATATGGAGTACTGTCTACAGAACTATTGAATCACTGTTACACACCTGAAACTAATATTGTAAGTTAACCGTATTTCCATTTAAAACAAAAAGATTTCACATTGAATGCTAACTGCTTGTTTAATTGCTTCAAATCCTACTAGTCTTTAAGTAATTGCAGAGAGGAAACATGACCATTTTCTCCCCAGTACTGACTAGAGTGGGCTTTCTAGGTGGCACTAGTGGTAAAGAACTCGCCTGACAATGCAGGAGATATAAGACATGTGGGTTTGATCTCTGAATCCAGAAGACCCCATGCAGGAGGGTGGGGTCTTTAATTAATGCCTGGAGAATCCCATGGACAGAGGAGCCCGGCGGGTTGCGTCCATAGGGCTGCAGAGAATTGGACACAACTGAAGTGACAGCATATAGCGCGCATGCATTGACTAGGGTACTTGGCAAAACACAATGGTGTTAAAAAGAGAGAGAGAATAATGTTTTCTGAATTCAGTGATGAATCTTATTTGGAAACTACTCCCTATGACATTTATATGAACCATTCTAAAAATTATAATAAATTATTGGCTTTATGGCATTTCTAGGCAGATGGGTTCTTTGAATAATTTTTAAAATGATAATAAATTTAAGTGTATTCAGATTTTATTTATGATGGTCACTTTGCAAGTATCTGTGGTTTTTTAATCTGTTCTACATAGGTTCCTTGAATCTATCAGGGTCCAGCTATGTGATAGCAATTGGACATACTCTATTAGAAATGAGGATATCTCCAACTCTATTAAATAACTATGTATTTATGCAAGTCACTGAATCCCAGGGTATTCCATTTTCTTTGTCTGTAAGCTGAAAAGAATGATGTACATGATCTCCAAAAAGCTGCTGTTCTAGCCCTACCATATGTTTTATGTCGTATCAATAATACTGGCTTTCCATAAAAAAGTAGATGAGTCATTAATCATACAGTCATACTTTAGTATTACTGCGAGATGGGTTTAATTGTGTTGTGCTGTTTGTATAGAAAATAAAATTTGAGCCTCTTCAATTAGGCAAGTTTTTGACCTTGGGTTTATTTGCCTGTTAGATTATGATGACTTAAGGCAGATGGTTTTCTTCGAATTAAAAAAAAATACTCTAAAAAATTCTAAAAACCATGTTCAGTGCTTCACAGTATTACTTACCAATGTTTAAAGGTAAACAAATCTGTTTTTAGATTAACAAATCATATGTTCAGTGATGGTTTCCACTCAGTTATATCCTTTTATGTACTATATTCATGCATGTATGCTCAGTCATGGCTGACTCTTTGTGACCCTTTGGACTGTAGCCCACCAGGCTCATCTCTCCATGGGATTTTTCAGGCAAGAATATTGGAGTGGGTTGCCATCTCCTTCTCCAGGGACTCTTCCCAATCCAGGGATCAAACTCATGTCTCCTGTGTCTCCTGAATTGCAGGCAGTTCTTTACCTGCTAAGCCATCAGGGAAATATATCGGTTCTGTAGCCCAACTTTTTTTTCTTACTTCTTTCTGTGTTAATATTCTTCTAGTCATTTTTAGGTCTTTCTTTTGAACTACTTTATGTTCTTCAAATTTTACTTAATGTAGACCCAAATTGCAAAGGCAGGACAACGAATATCATTAGTAGAGGCCATAAAGGAGTTCCTTGACAATATATTAATATTTGCTCACAAGCATTTTAATACCATCTAAAATTTTTTAGAAATAACAAAACATTGGTGGTGTAAATCAATGTGACCTCTACCAGGAGTTTATATTAGTAGGCAGAAATGGATGTGAGATTGGCTGCCTATAATAATTAGGGGCATGTAGTTTGCTTTAAAATAAAATGAGAAAACAGAAAACAAGATGGGGGAAAAGCAACAAAAACAAAACCCATGCCACCATTATTTTTATATGTTTCAAGTATTTTGATTTTATACAGTCACCTATTAAGTTGAAAACTTCCTCATGTCATACTGAGTAATAGGCAGTACCATAATGTCAAGAAGAGTTGTAGTTCCAAAGTTTAGAAAAGAAGACAGTGTACACTGTAGGTCAGTATTAAGGAAATCAGCCTGAGTCAAGAACAAAACAGTAGAAAACACCAGAGAAATTGTAGATTAGAATTAGTGACCTTTGTAGGTCTAAATCAAGATATGTAAATAAAAATCCTGGCAGCTGATTGGATTAGGTGGTCAGAAATTTTAGAAAGATCAGAACAAGGTAGAGATGGAAGAAAATAGTAAAATTCAGGAAAGGACGAAGAAGAGTAGATCTTAGACACATGAAGTTCAGGAGCCAGGAACTTCACAAGAGGTAGGGCCAGTGGCCAATGTGAGGGGGAGCCTTTATTTCACTAAGGAAAGGAGCTGAGTTCAGAAGGGTAAGAGTGCAGAAGTATTTAAGTTATGAGTGACTGGTGAATGTTTCATCACTCCCTGGCAAGTTCACTTTTTGAATTCTTATCACCTAACCACCTGATAGGAATTAGGGCTATAAGAAATAGGGCTCTGGCTAGTTACCTTCAATATTTGTAGGTATGGTTTATAGTGGATATGGCTTTGTTAGCCACAAACTGAAGAGTGGTAAATACGTCATATACGCTTATTCTTAGAGTCTGAGAACCCAATCAGTTGAGAGAATTTTGTTGTTATTATGGAGGTTCTCTTTCTTACTGTCTAAGTCACGGATAAATCCTAGAGGATTAATCTGCATGAGAGCCCCAGAGAGCTCATGGCCTTTGTTCTCACTGGTTATTAATAAAATGTCCAATGACTAAGTCTTCAGGGTACCCTGGGTTCCTGGGACTCTGTTGCTTCTGTTTTGTTTTGGGCACGAAAAGCCTTTATGGAAAGTGGGAGTCCTGGAGATACAAGGAGGTGCTCCTGACTTTTTCCATCCTCTCCCAAAGTCACTTCTCCATGATATCAAGCATAATCTCTTCATATGTGTTTGAACACTTCAAAAAGGTGTAACATGGAGTTAACTTCACATGACTTCTATTTACTACAGCTTACAAAAATCTTTAAGGTAAGAACATTCAAGTGGCACAATATGCTTGGAAATAAGGGAAGGAAAAATGGAGGTCAGTCACATATACGTAACTCAATAATTTGTCTAGTCATTTTCCTCCAATAGTAAACTTATGTCCTCTCAAAGAACACTTGTTTCCTATTCCTGTGTAATTGCATACCATTGTCACAGTCACCATCTCTACTGCCTCCAGAAAGCAGAAACATTTATGTTACCTGTTATCCCATATGGAGATACCACCCCACCTAGCGTGACATGTACACAAAACAGCGCCTGCTGACATCTCCAGAACTAGGGAGGTGAGCCTGGCTTAGAGGACAATGTTTGATGACCCCTTACAGAAGCTTACTTAATCTTTTTTCTCCCACCACCAACTCCATCCCATCCAGGGTCTCAGTCTCAGAAGCATTCTAGGGCTCCAGTTATTCTTAGTTGTATTTGTTCTAAATATAAGCACATCTGACCTAAATGCAGTTTTATAAAAATTGATGTTTATTATTGGCAATTATAGCATTGAATCTTACTCTCTAGCAATACCTTGTCATCTTCCTAATTGTCCGCTTTCTTCCACCATACCTGTATCATGATCTCCTGCTGATGTTTTCCTAGATTAAACAAGCTTGGCCTCTTGATCTCACCCATTTGAGGTTCAGGCTTTCCAGGATGAGAGAAGAATGAGAATTTGGGGAGCATAATTGCTTAGGACTAGACTGCTCTCACTCTAGCTTACCAGAAAATGTTAGCTGCTCCAAACAATATGACTTTCTGCCATCAATAGCTGCTGAGTGTTGCTTTGTTGGGTGGGTGTGGTTCACCCCTAAACGTTCTTCTTTCCAACGAAGAGTTGTGTTATGCTTGCAAAAGCTCCTTGCAGTTGTTCTTGGGGGTATTTCCTCTGAGAGGAGCAGGAAAGGACAAAATGCTTTGTTTCCGGACTAGTGGGAAGCCCAGTCATGCAGCAACACCGCTTCTCAGGTCTGAAGGATAGTGCAGAGAGTTTTAAGAGTATCTTTCACACCACTGTGCTCGGTGCCAGAGGGCAAATATCAGAAAATCAGTCAAGGTGTTTTACAAAGCCAAGGTACTAGGTGTGTCTGAATCTTAAAGATTAAAGCTAGTGCTTGTAAGAAAAAATAAACAAATAAATTGGAGTTGAGGAACAAAGTCAAATCAGGTTAGAATATGGACAGAATAGGGTGGTTGGGTGGATCAGAATAATTCCAGAGATGTCAGTTAATGGTCAAGTCTAGCTACTTAAAAACTTCCCAATTCGCCACAACAATCCTGATGAAGATACCAGTCCGCGTTCTTTCATTTTTATTACACTAAAAAAGCCCAAGAATAAGAATATTCTACATATACTAAGTGCTGATGAGATAATTCGGAGTTGAAATAGAGAGTATATACCATTTAGATGCTAATGAAGCTCTAAGTTCCTAGATGGGCCAAGTCAAAGAGGAAAGGAGATCTGACAGGTAAATATCAGCTCTAGGCTTGCTGGCTCCTTTGTGGGCTTCCCCAGTGACTCAGATGGGAAAGAATCTGCCTGCATTGTGGGAGATCCAGGTTCAGTCCCTGGGTTGGGAAGATCCTCTGGAGAAAGGAATGGCAATCCATTCCAGTGTACTCGCCTGGAGAATTCCATGGACAGAGGATCCTGGTGGGCTATATTTAATGGGGTTGCAAAGAATCAGACACAACTGAGTAACTACACTTTCACTTTCAGGCTTGCTGGCTTCTGTGTGGGTGTAACATTGACCACCCCCACCACTAAAGGCTACAAGAAGCACTCGTTTGGGCTTAGAATGGTATTCAGTGGATGACACCAAGTTTTCTAAATAAAGTGGAAAGCACTGTGTAAGCACTTTCATGTCTGGCACAAATAGACAATCAACATTCTTATCTTAGGTAAGGGGATATATTAGGGGATATCCATAGCAGCTGCCCAAGACCAAGTTAGGAGACAATAAGTCTGGGGGCTTTAGTTCATTCAAAGTGATTTTTCTGGTTAAAAATCTAATCCCTGGAAGACAAAACTGTGGCCTCAATTATTAAAGAAGCAGGGAGCAGCCCTCCCCACCCCAGTACAAGAGCAACCAGGCCAAATACAAAGCCAGTGTGCTAAGTGATCTAAAACTGGGGAAGCCCCTGTGTCAGTCAGGAGCCCAGTCCCGTGTCGTGAAAGGGGCAAGGTGAGTGGTTCCAAGTAAAAGTGTTGGAGTAACATGGGGTCTGAGAACCAAGGGGACTAATATAGTCACAGGATAGAGAGCATTGCTGGAGCCTCAAAGTGCTAAGATGCTAATTTAAAAATAGATTTGTTTCATACCAAGCATATCTGAATCCAAAAAGGATTGTGATTTTCATTACTAATCAGAAAAACTTGACACCACACAGAAACATACACACACACACAAACTGTGGCCTGTCTGCTTCTGATAACAATTCCTTAAAAGGTTTTTTGTCCCTATCTAAATAGGAAGGTGATAACATTACGCTTTAAAAACAGAACCATCTTGCAGCAACCCACATATTCAAAGAATTAACAAGCAAAGTTTCCCATATCTTTCTTTCTGTAGTAATTGGGATTTGGAATTTTTAAATACAGGCTCACTGGAATCTCAAGTGTGGTCTCTTTTGTGTCATTTCATTCAGGTAAGATTTTTATAAAAGTTGTTATTCCTAAATTCATGGTGTTTATATGACTGTTATTGAATGTAATTTTCATTGGGAATTTTTATGAAGAGTTGTGATTTGCTTTTATTGCTCTTTCTTTCTAATGTGAAGTGTTAGAGGGAGGATTGAGCCACAGTTCAGAAGAGCTTTCTATAAAATATGAATTATGGTGAGAATTTTAGACAATGAGATAGATAAACTAGCAAATAGGAGATTTAAGATTTTTTTCAGAATGTAGGGAAAAAACACAAAAAACTAATCCTGGAGCCAAGAAGAAGTCCATATAGTGATATATCAGTAGGTCAGCTCAGTTGCTCAGTGGTGTCTAACTCTTAGCAATCCCACGGACTGTAGCACACCAGGCTTCCATGTCCATCACCAAATTCTGGGCCTTGCTCAAACTCATGTCCATCGAGTCAGTGATGCCATCCAACTATCTCATCCTCTGTCATCCCCTTCTCTTCCTGCCTTCAATTTTTCCCAGCATCAGGGTATTTTCCGATGAGTCAGTTCTTTGCATCAGGGGGCCAAAGTACTGGAGCCTCAGCTTCAGCATCAGTCCTTCCAATGAATATTCAGGACTGATTTCATTTAGGATTGACTGGTTGGATCTCCTTGCTGTCCAAGAGACTCTCAAGAGTCTTCTCCAACACTACAATTCAAAAGCATCAATTATTTGGCACTCAGATTATTTATAGTCCAATGCTCACATCCATACATGACTACTGGACAAACCATAGCTTTGATTAGATGTACCTTTGTCGGCAAAGTAATGTCTCTGCTTTTTAATATGCTGTCTAGGTTGGTCATAGCTTTTCTTCCAAGGAGCAAGTGTCTTTTAATTTCATGGCTGCAGTCACCATCTACAGTGATTTTGGAGCCCCCCAAAGTAAAGTCTGTCACTGTTTCCATTGTTTCCCTGTCTATTTGCCATGATCTTAGTTTTTTGGATGTTGAGTTTTAAGCCAACTTTTTCACTCTCCTCTTTCACTTTCATCAAGGGGCTCTTTAGTTCTTCTTCTCTTTCTGCCATAGAGATGGTGGCATCTGCGTATCTGAGGTTATTGATACTTCTCCCAGCAATCTTGATTCCAGCTTATGCTTCCTCCAGCCCAGCATTTCTCATGATGTACTCTGCATATAAGTTAAGTAACCAGGGTGACAATGCACAGCCTTGATGTACTCCTTGCCCAATTTGGAACTAGTCTGTTGTTCCATGTTCAGTTATAATTGTTGCTTCTTGACCTGCATACAGATTTCTCAGGAGGCAGATAAGTTGGTCTGGTATTCTCATCTCTTTAAGAATTTTCCACAGTTTTTTGGGATCTACACAGTCAAAGACTTTGGTATAAACAATAAAGCACAAGTAGATGTTATTCTGGAATCCTCTTGCTTTTTTGATGATCTAACGGATGTTGGCAATTTAATCTCTGGTGCCTCTGCCTCTTCTAAAACCAGCTTGAACATCTGGAAATTCATGGTTCATGTACTGTTGAAACCTGGCTTGGAGAATTTTGAGCATTACTTTGCTAGCATGTGAGATGCGTGCAAACGTGCGGTAGTTTGAACATTCTTTGCCATTGCCTTTTTTTTGGGATTGGAATGAAATCTGACATTTTCCAGTCCTGTAGCCACTGCTGAGTTTTCCAGATTAGCTGGAATATTGAGTGCAGAACTTTTATAGCATCATCTTTTAGGATTTGAAATAGCTCAAGTGGAATTCCATCACCTCCACTAGCTTTGTTCATAGTGATGCTTCCTAAGGACCACTTGACTTCACCTTCTAGGATGTCTAGCTCTAGGTGAGTGATCACACCATCGTGGTTACCTGGGTCATGATGTTTTTTGTATAGATAGTCTGTGTATTCTTGCCACCTCTTCTTAATATCTTCTGCTTCCATTAGGTCCATACCATTTCTGTCCTTTATTTGATATGTGAAATGTGTGATGTACGGTATCACATATTTGAAATATGTGATATATGAAAAGGCTAAAAACATGGTAAGACAAAAGAAAGAGCTAAGATGGGATTTATTAAACAAAGAACTTAAAATCCAGAAGGTGGATTTAAGTTGCTTTGAATGCACTTTATTGCTTCTTCTATGTTTCTTTTAATGTCAATTATTCTATAATTGTATTGGGTATTGTATATAATTATGACTAAGTTTATAGAATTGACTTCCAGAGGCCCTCTGTTTTCCAAAAAATAATTCATGTCTTAACAGTTCTAATCTGGAACACTTAAAACATCATCTATTATAGTTTGTTGAACATAATGACCAGCAATGAATATCAGTTGTATGAAGAGACTTGAAATCAATAACATTAAAAATATTTTTTAAAAAGAATGCAAAGATGCTTGCTGATTTACTGTTCTCTACCAATAATACTTTAACCTATAAAAGAATTTTTAGTTTCCTAGATATAATCCTATTCATCGTGTTAGACTCAACTCAATGTTACTTCCTAAAAGAAGCCCTCCTCATTTCCTAAAACAGTTTATTCTGATCCTTAGAGCACCCTGTGCACATATCTAACCCTCTACTTTTCATACCATCTTATAGGAATGCTGCCCTATCTCACGTCTTGTCTTCCTTACTAGACTTTGAACTTGTTAAGGGCCTGGAATACATGTATTGCATCTTCCATGTCTGGAATATAGAATGCACTTAATAAATCTTTCTAAAATAAAGGTACCCATTTCTCTTTCACTTCACTTGCAGTCATGTTCTCCGTCTTTCTCTGTCCTTTCCTCTATTTCCTAAGCACCTTTTCTCCATTGGCCTTGATACTGAGTATGTTTCATCATGTTTTCAATAGACCAAGTCAGAGTTTCTCATGATCATCTCTGCCGTAAGTATGTTGGCTAAGGTGCCAGGGTGTCAGGAGGCGGGCCAGCACATTGCATAAGTGCCTGGATCATGTAATCAGATACTGTGACTTGGGACAAAGTGAGCAGGGGGGCCAAAGAAGTAAGACAAAGTCAAGGGGTAAGGAGAAAACCACAGAGCTGCCGCCACAGTGCACTAGAAGCAGGGAAGGCTGTCGTACCCCCCGCAGCCTTGGTGTCAGAGAGTTTACTGATAGAGAGAAGTTTAAATCCAATCCAGAGGCTAAGTATGAAAAGAGTTATTGGGCCACTTGATTGATGATCAAAGACAAGAAGTAGACATTTTCTTTACACCAGAGAGCTTGTGGTCTCCCTAGTAAAGCTGTGGTGGAGGCCTGGTTTGCTCACTAACACTGTTTGTACTTCATTTTTCTCTGAAATTTGTTACACATCTTGTTCTGAGGGATTATAGGAGAAAGGAAAAGTTTTAGAATGTATTTTCGGGCAATCTGTGAAATGTGATTTGTTTTCAAATTTTGAAAGTAAAGGAAATTCACTTCATAGTGCATTTCCCTATTTGAGGCACTATCATTTTCTACGTATCCTCACATGATTGTTTTCTAGTGCTTTTGCATATTTGGCTACAAAATAGATAACCAGTATACTCTATATACAGCAAAGATGAGAAAATGATTGTGGTTTCTTTTTGTAATGTTAAAGCTATTTAGAAAATCTGGGGTACAGATAAATGGTGACATTAAGTTTTCTGACAGGAAGGGTTAAACAAGATGATTTGAGAAAACACCATCGTAAGGCTCTTTCATAGGGACAAGTAGAGATGTTAGTGGCTTCCCCAGGCACCCCTTACCACAATCATTTTCTCATCTTTGCTGTATATAGAGTGTACCAATCAAAAAATGGGCCAAAGAACTAAGCAGACATTTCTCCAAAGAAGACATACAGATGGCTAACAAACACAGGAAAAGATGCTCAACATCACTCATTATCAGAGAAATGCAAAGCAAAACCTCAATGAGGTACCATTACACGCCAGTCAGGATGGTTGCTATCCAAAAGTCTACAAGCAATAAATGCTGGAGAGGGTGTGGAGAAAAGGGAACCCTCTTACACTCTTGGTGGGAATGCAAACTAGTACAGCCACTATGGAGAACAGTGTGGAGATTCCTTAAAAAACTGGAAATAGAACTGCCATATGACCCAGCAATCCCACTCCTGGGCATACACACTGAGGAAACCAGATCTGAAAGAGACACGTGCACCCCATTGTTCATCGCAGCACTGTTTATAATAGCCAGGACATGGAAGCAACCTAGATGCCCATCAGCAGATGAATGGATAAGGAAGCTGTGGTACATATACACTATGGAATATTACTCAGCCGTTAAAAAGAATTCATTTGAATCAGTTCTAATGAGATGGATGAAACTGGAGCCCATTATACAGAGTGAAGTAAGCCAGAAAGATATAGACCAATACAGTATACTAACACATATATATGGAATTTAGAAAGATCGTAATGATAACCCTATATGCAAGACAGAAAAAGAGACACAGATGTACAGAACAGACTTTTGGACTCTGTGGGAGAAGGCGAGGGTGGGATATTTCGAGAGAACAGCATTGAAACATGTATATTATCTAGGGTGAAACAGATCACCAGCCCAGGTTGGATGCATGAGACAAGTACTCGGGCCTGGTGCACTGGGAAGACCTAGAGGGATTGGGTGGAGAGGGAGGTGGGAGGGGGGATCGGGATGGGGAATACATGTAAACCCATGGCTGATTCATGTCAATGTATGGCAAAAACCACTACAATATTGTAAAGTAATTAGCCTCCAACTAATAAAAATAAGTGGGAAAAAAAAAAGAAACTTTCTGCAGCAGGTATATTAGAAATGTCTGGATGTCGGATAAATTGGGATCTGGGCTCATTCTGTTTATTTATGGCTTGATTTCTCTTGGGAGGAAATGTCTTCCCCTTTTACTTACAATATCTCCCAAGTGAAGATGCTCGTTCTTAAGTCCTTCTGCCTGCTCTTTCAACCAGTTCTTGGGCATAAAACGGATTCCCCCCACCCCCAAGGTTATATGTATGTATGTATGTATGTATGTATGGAGGATGTAAATGATTTTGGAGAAAATGGTACAAGATAGATAAAAGGCTACACAGGCTAAGAAGGCAATAATTAGGCATGCTATTGCCCATAAAAGTCCTTAAGGAATCTTCATTTGCAAGATCAACTTACACTTACTAAATTTATCATGACAACTTAGTCTTCATTCATTTAGGCTTTGCCTCTATTGGATTTACTTTTTAATCTGGTTGGAAAATTTCCTGATATTCTAAATATCAGTTATTATGGTGTATTTTGACAACTATTCCTAGATATTATAACAGCAAATATTTATAGAGCATAGTAAAAGGCAAAAAAATAAAAGCCCTTGATTCTGATTTTAGGCTCTTTATACATCTCAATTTTGAGTGTATACAGTGATAAGCCCAAGGCCAAATGTAGAATTCATGTAATGCACAATCTAACCTTCAAGGGCCCAGGATTCAAAGCTCTTATTCATAGCTGAGAAAACGAGGTCCTTGGTTTTCAAAGAAGGTTAGTTGGGGCAGCTGAATGTTGGAAAATCACCCAAGTGACAGTGTTTGGAAAATATAGTTTCATGGGTGATCCATTAAACATTGATTTCTCATTCAGAACTGTAGCTGTAAGTGTAAACACAAGAAGAAGTGGCTACCAGGATAAGGAAGGATGTTAAAATTAAATTTTTACATTTTATCCTATATGGATAACATGTAGGATAGTTTTCTCACCTAGTAGGTTATCTGCACTATGGTGTTCTTTAAAAGGGACATTTCATAAGACATAAATATGATGGTTAATTCATTAGTTCTCTGACTGCTAAGAAACTTCAAGGTGGAGTGTAGCAGCAGGAGCAGGGGTGGTAAATGAGTAGTTATAAACTGCATGGCGAAAGAACATCAGTCCTAAGTTACACTTTGAGACATAAACTCAGTGAGGTGTAGTGTTGCCATGGTGCTTCAACTTTCAGCTGTGGAATCTTGAGGAAGGCATTTTAAGCCATACGTGTGACTTGAGTTTGCACTATTTTTTTGTTGTTATCACAATGAGTTTAGTGAACATCCATCACCACAAAGAAACAGAAAAAAAATGTTTCCTTGTGATGAGAATTCTTAGGATTTACTCAACAATTTGCAGCAGTGTTATATTTATCATGTTGTACATTACATCTCTACTACTTACTTATTTTATAACTGGAAGTCTGTCCATTTTGAATACCTTGAACCAATTCCCCACCTTGTCACCCCACAAAATGCTCCCTCCACCCTCTGGTAACCCCAGATCTGACCTCTTCTTACAATAATTTTATTTGTTTTTGAAGTATACCTGGTCTATAATACAATGTTAGTTCATTTTACACAACATAATAATGAGATATGACTGTGCATTTCAAAATGAATACCATGATAAGTCTGGTATGATCTGTTACCATTCAAAGACATTATATAATTATTGACTATTTTTCCACACTGTACCTTTCATACCCATGACTCATTTATTTTTGCAGCTGGACATTTGTACCTCTTAATCTCCCTCACCTGTTTATTAAGTCATATGGGCTCATGGTTTCCTGTTTTATTCATTGTAATCTACTGTTATCACTTATTATAATACTCAAACTGTCCCAGATTTGATCAGTGGAAGCCCATTCAAGTCAACTTTTGTGTCCATTTGATTTTATATGGTTATTTGAATAATCTATTCCTCTCTTGCACAAGATATTCCAGGATCATCATGTCCTTATTCCCCGCCCCAACCCTGGAGTCAGATACTTCTCCAAAGAGCTTTGGTTCTTTTCAATGGAGAACTGGTATTTAGAAACCAACATCTGGATACTGGGTGTGCTCACTGCTTATGAAGTTTGTTTTTAGGCCCTCTTAGTGGACATTTCCATAGATACACAGGTAAATAGAGAGACTGACAGATACAGGTAATTCCATTTCAGTCCAACACCACAGAATTGAATTTTCACTATTCATGTGCATCTACCATGAATGAATTGCTTTATGTATATGTATCAGCCGGTCTAGATTTTATGGTCAAAGTCATCAGAAGAATTTTTCTTAAAGGTCTGCCTTACTCAGGAAAGTGCAAACTTAGGAAGCCACTAAAGAATTGCTTGGGACTTCCCTGGTGACACAGTAGATAAGAATCTGCCTGGCAATGCAGGGGGCATGGCTTTCATCCCTGTCTGGGGAGATTCCACATACTGCAGAGCAGCTAAGAAGGTGTGCTACAACTACCAAGCCCATGGGCTGCAAATACCAAAGCCCATTTACTGAGAATCTATGCTTCACAAGAGAAGCCACCACAATGAGAAGCCTATATACCATAACAAAGAGTAAGCCCCAGTCAACACAACCAGAGAAAATCCACAGGCAGCAATGAAGACCCAGCACAGAGAGAAAGAAAATAAATAAATAAATCATTTTGTTTTGTTTTTAAAGAATTACTTGACATTGGAGAGAATTCTGAGATCCAAGGGGAAAGAGTAAACTCTTTTGATCTTAAAACTAAACTTTAAGATTGCTTAATTGGGAAGTAGGAAATTCTTATACATGAAGGAGACTCATTGTTCATGATTCTGATAGAACAGAGGATCAGGATACAATCAAACTATTGATTGATAATTGATTATTCCCTTAAAGTATTGATGAATTCATGCATTCAAAAATATTACTGTACACCCACTATGTTCTAGATGTGAAGAAGCAACTTGTTGGAAAAGACTCTGATGCTGGGAGAAAGTGAAGGCAGGAGGAGAAGGGGATGGCAGAGGATGAGATGGTTAGATGGCATCACCGACTCAATGGACATGAGTTTGAGCAAACTCCAGGAGATGGTGAAGGACACGGAAGCCTGGCATGCTGCAGTCCATGGGGTTGCAAAGAGTTGGACACGACTGAGCAACTAAAAAACAACAAATGTTATAGAACAGTGATCACTATAAGGCTGCGATCACATTGTTCCAGAGGCTTCTAATTTAGTGGAAATGATAATTAATAACAACACAGCATTTATTAATTTTCAAATGAGTGTCACTTGACAGGAAATTCTCCAGGAGTTCATCAGAAGGAACATCTCTGAATAGAGAGACTCATAAATTCTCTCTGCTTCCTGGTGGTATTTTGTCCAGCTTCATGGGAAAATGGATGTTCAACTTAATGTAATTCTTCCCCAAGGAGAAACAGCAGCTGTTTATATAGAATTTCTTTTCACTTTACTATTACCATCAGCAACTGATTCTTTATTTTTGATTTGTAACATGGCTGGGAGCAGTAACAGACAAATGAAGACATTAGTAATATTCTCTGAGCATATTTCACTTACATCTTTTAAAGACATACCTTTAAGGCCACAATGCAAAATTAATGGAAGTTTCTATTGTTGCTGCTCAGTCATGAAGTCATGTCCCACTCTTTGTGACCCCATGGACTGTGGCATGACAGGCTCCTCTGTCCTTTATTATCTCCCTGAGTTTGCTCAAATTCATGCCCATTGAGTCAATGATGCTATTTGACCATCTCATCCTCAGCTGCCCCCTTCTCCTTTTGCCTTCAATCTTTCCCAGCATCAGGGTCCTTACCAATGAATCAGTTCTTCGCATCAGATGGCCAATGTATTGGAGCTTGAGCATCGGTCCTTCAGTGAACATTCAGAGTTGATTTCCTTTAGGGTTGACTGGGTTGATCTCTTTGAAGTTCAAGGGACTCTCAGGCGTCTTCTCCAGCACCACAGTATGAAAGCATTGGCCTTCAGCCTTCTTTGGCTGCTTACTTTATGGTCCAACTCTCACACCCACACATGACTACTGGAAAAACCATAGCTTTGACTATATGGACCTTTGTCAGCAAAGTGATGTCACTGCTTTTTAATACACTGTCTAGTTTTGTCATAGCTTTCCTTCCAAGGAGCAAGTATCTTTTAATTTTATGGCTGAAGTCACCATCTATAAGGAATTTTGGAGGCCAAGAAGATAAAATCTGTCACTACTTGCAATTTTTCTCCAGTTGCCATGAAGTGATAGGACTGGATGCCATGACCTTAGTTTTTTGAATGTTGAGTTTTAAGTCAGCCTAACACTCTCCTCTTTCACCCTCATCAAGAAGCTTTTCAGTTCCTCTTCACTTTCTGTCAATTAGAGTGGTATCATCTGCATATCTGAGGTTGTTTCTATTTCTCCCAGGAGTCTTGATTTGAGCTTGTGATTCATCTAGCCTGGCATTTTGAATGATGTACTCTGCACAGAAGTTAAATAAGCAAGGTGACAATATATAGCCTTGTTGTACTCCTTTCCCAATTTTGAATCAGTCTGGTTCCATATCTGGTTCTAAGTGTTCCTTCTTGACCCACATACAGGTTTTTCAGGAGGCAGGTAAGGTGGTCTGGTATTCGCCTATTTTTAAGATTTTTCCACAGTTTGTTGTGATCCACACAATTAAAGGCTTAGTGTAGTCAAAGAAACAGAAGCAGATGTTTTTCTGGAACTCCTTACTTTCTGCATGATCCAACAAATGTCAATTTGATCTCTGGTTCCTCTGCCGGACTTTTCTAAATCCAGCTTGTACATGTGGAAGTTCTCGGTTCATGTACTGCTGAAAGCATGATTGAAGAATTTTAAGTATAACCTTGCTAGAATGTGAAATGAACATGATTTTTCATGTTCAAAGTTTGAACATTCTTTGGCATTGCTCTTCTTCGGGATTGGAATGAAAATGGCCCTTTTCCAGTACTGTGGCCACTGTTGAGTTTTCCAAGTTTGTGGCATATGAAGTGCAGCACTTTCACAGCATCATCTTTTAAGATTTTAAATAGCTCAGCTGGAATTCTGTCACCTCCACTAGCTCTGTTTGTAGTAATGGTTCTAAGTCCCACTTCACTTCGTGTTCCAGGATGTCTGGCTCTAGGTAAGTGATGACACCATCGTGGTTATCCAGGTCATGAAGACCTTTATTATACAGTCCTGTGTATTCTTGCCATCTCTTCTTAATCTCTTCTGCTTCTGTTAGGTCCTTACTGTTTCTGTCCTTTATCATTCCCATCCTTGCATGATGTGTTCCTTTGATATATCCAATTTACTTGAAGAGATCTCTAGTCTTACCCATTCTATTGTTTTCTTCTATTTCTTGGCATTGTTCATTTAAGAAGGCCTTCTTATCTCTCCTTGCTATACTCTGGATCTCTGCATTCAGTTCGGTGTATCTTTTCCTTTCTCCTTTGCCTTTCACTTCTCTTCTTTCCTCAGCTCTTTGTCTGAGAGCCTTCTCAGGTAAATACTTTACCTTCTTGATTTCTTTTTCTTTGGGATGGTTTTGGTCACTGACTCCTATACAATGTTACAAACCTCCATCCATAGTTCTTCAGGCACTCTGTCTATCAGATCTGATCCCTTGAATCTGCTTGTCACTTCTACTGCATAATCATAAAGGATTTGATTTAGGTCATACTATAATGACCTAGTGGTTTTCCTTTCTTTATTCAATTTAAGTCTGATTTTTGTAATAAAGAGGTCATGATCTGAGCCACAGTCAGCTCCAGGTCTTGTTTTTACTGACTACGTAGAAATTCTCTATCTTTGGTTGCAAAGAACATAGTCAGTCTGATTTCAGTATTGAGCATTTGGTGCTGTCCATGTATAGAGTTGTTGCTTGAGTTGTTGGAAGAGGGTGTTTGCTATGACCAGCATGTTCTCTTCACAAAACTGTTAGCCTCTGCCCTGCTTCATTTGTAATCCAAGGCCAAACTTACCTGTTACTCCAAGTATCTCTTGACTTCCTACTACTGCATTCTAATCCCCAATGATGAAAAGGACATCTTTTTTGGTGTTAGTTCTAGAATGTGTTGTAAGTCTTCATAGAACCAGTTTTCTTCAGCTTCTTTGGCATCAGTGGTTTTGGCACAGACATGGATTACTGTGAAGTTGAATGGTTTGCCTTGGAAACAAACTTAGATCATTTGGTCATTTTTGAGGTTGCACTCAAGTACTGCATTTCAGACTCTTGTTGACTGTGAGAGCTATTCCAATTCTTCTAAGTGATTTCCCCCCCCCCCCATAGTAGCAATATAATGGTCATATGAATTAAATTCACCCATTCTCATTCATTTTAGTTCTTTGATTTCCTAAGATGTTGATATTGACTCTTGCCATCTCCAGCTTAATCATGTCCAACTTGTCTTGATTCATGGACTTAATATTTCAGGTTCCTTTGCAGTAGTGTTCTTACAGTATCAGGCTTACCTTTCACTACCAGACACATCCACAACTGAGTGTGGATTACACTGTGGCCCAGCCACTTCATTCTTATTGGAGCTATTAGTAATTGCCCTCTGCTCTTCCACAGTAGCATATTGGGCACCTTCTAACCTGGGATACTCATCTTGAAGTGTCATATTTCTCTGCCTTTTCATACTGTCTGTGGGGTTCTCCAGGCAATACAGGAGTGGGTTGCCATTCCCTCCTCCAGTGGGCCACATTTTGTCAGAACTCTTCACTATGACCTGTCTATCTTGGGTGGGCCTGCACAGTATGGCTCGTTAGCTTCATTGAGTTAGGCAAGCTCCTTCACCATGACAAGGCTGCAATCCATGAAGGTGGAAGTTTCTATTACTCATCTGTGTAAATGTGAACATTTTTCTTAAGAAGGAAACTCCGACATCTCGTAAGAAATTTAGAACATCAATCCTACTGAAAAATTAAAACAAGTGAAACTTTATCTAGGACCTTGGTTTTTGGTGATAGAAAAAAGCGACTGCTTTGATAATATATCTCGATCATTCTCTTACATTGTAGTTGCATAAGCACCTTTAAAGGTTTTATTAAGCCACCAAAACAGTTCACTTAACTGTCCTTCCTAAGGGAAACCATAATAGAAAAGTGCATGTGTCATGCTGTTTGTAAAGCAGTTATGAAAGAACTGCAAAAGAAAGTTTGTGAATTCATAGAATGATCAATGGTAAGTTAGATAATCATGACAATTTTCATTAACTCCATGAAATTATTCAAAGGCATACACTGAGCTACCTCACATAATGTAGAGGCGTAAATATCTTTTCTAATTTTTATGTACCCTATCTAAATAATGCTGCTTAGCAATTCTAACGAATATCTAAGTATTGCTTAGTAATTCAAGAAAAATGACACTAGTGTTGAGACTTTCCTCAGGATATTTTTTTCAAGCTCCTTACAGATTAGGCTTCTGCACAAGTTACTTATTTTCTCTACCTTTTTCCTGTGAAGTTGGGAATGAAATACTCAGCATGGGAAAAGGAGGAAGTGGATCTGGAAATCTGATTTAGTTGTATGGTCTGGAAAGATTTTCAAAGATGGGGAAGGGAAAATGGGTTTAGGTAGGAGAAAAAGAAGATGGAGAATCACTGGTCACATACGCTTTTTGTTCTTAGGGTTGTTTGGTGCTCACTGGTGTGTGGGAGGATTTCTAATGCCATCTGATAAGCCCAGCTAGTTCACTCATAGAGCCATGGCTCAAAAATGTTATTGGGTGACTTTTGTCCTCAGAGTATGACCAGCCCTCCCTTTAATGGCTCTTGTCACCTTGATAGCACATTAATCTCTCAATTGCCTATTTTGGTACCCAGGAACATGTTTTCTTACATGGCTCATTGAACTAATTTGTCCAGTAAATTTTCATAGAAAGCTTTCAAGAGTGAAAGTGTTTGTGCTAAACAAGGGTAAATTCATTAATGCTGGCAAAAAAACTGAGCCAAACCTCCAAGGGAATTTATATTAAAATGTGACAAACCCCTATTTGATATCAAGGTTATATTATCTCTTTGACCCTACAGATTTATTAACACTGTAACTACCATACTGTCATGAAATAAGTCTGATCAATTTCTTCTAACTCATGGACTGGCGTGAATACAAAACCAACATACAATTCATAACTGTTTTTTCCTGGTGACTCCAGACCTTGATCTTTGTAACTTTAATCTCTGACCTAGCTTCCAGTTCCCAATATTTACATATCCGTTTATTTTGTATGTTTCCTCCATGTTTCCCTTTCTTTTCATGAAGGCCTTTTGGACTGAAGATCTAAAAGTCACTGCTGTTCAAGTAGCAAAATCTGATAAACACTGAAGCTGGGGGATGGTCATACAGGGTCATTATACCTTTATTTCCACTTCTGAGAAGTTCAAGAGAGGGTCAAAAGACAAAGCCACTTTCCTATATTGTGCATGGGAACCGGATGAGTATGAAATTGTTTAATTTTAGAGAAAGACTCATAGGCCTAACTGTCCATCAGAAGGAAAAAACAACACAAGGGTTCTCTGCTTTAAGAAGTTTGTGTGCAATTAAGTTTTTATATGAAAGACTATCGATCTCTAGTAATTTCTAAGTTTCCTTGAAAGGCTGATACCGTATAACTCTTGACCTTGAAATCTTACTACTAAATTCACCAATTCCTATGTTGTGGTCATTATTGTTAACTTAAATTTAAAATTCCACAGGTTGGGGTGTCTTTTTTAACATATCTCTAAGACTCGGTGCCAGGTGTTTCCTCTAGATCAGGGTAGGGCTTATTTGATTCCCTTGTTTCTGTTATTTGGTATTAGTTATTGTTGTTAGTTGGTGATGGACAGGGAGGCCTGGCATGCTGCAGTCCATGATGTCGCAAAGAGTCAGACATGACTGAGTGACTGAACTGAACGGTTTCTGTTACAATATACATCTTCCATGAGATTGTTTTAGAGACATTGCAGGATAGAGTCCTTGAGCTGGAAGCCTGAAATAGTGTCTCAGGGACAAGGAAGGAAGCTCTCAGAGAAAAGTGGAAAAGGAAAGGAAAAAAAAGAAACAAGCAGAGGGTATGGCTATAACAGATGAGGCCAAGAAAAAAACAGACAACAGTCTCACAACTTGTTTAACTGTAATCTTAATGTAGAAGGAGAAAAGCTGCAGGGAAATATTCCAGTTTGTATTCTTATGTGACTTTAATATTCAGATGACTTTTAATACATTTTTTTTTAGGATATGACTATTTCCACAGCTTAGTATTTAATGAATATATTAAATATATCCTTTATATTTAAGTGACATATATTAAGTATATCATTTAATAGGAAAAAAAACTACTGACAGTGTCATTCACTATGCTTCTTTGATGTAAATTTTGATAGATGTGATCAAATATATGCACCATCAAAAGACAGTCAGGATTACATTAGCTGCTATAAAAGCCAAATTGCTTAGGTCCTATAAGTTATCTTTCTGTTGTGTTTTACAATTGATAAAATTAACCATTAGAGAGGGTAAGTGGCCTATGCTCAGACATCGTCAAGTGGGAGGGTCACACTCCCATTATAAGCATGCCCAAACCTCCTGATTCAGAACTGTTTCATTGTCAAGGGCTCCCATTACATGGAAAGCACTTTTGGTTCTTTTGACAATAAAATAACATTTACAAGTATATATTTTGTTTCCCCCGCTCCAGCTTTTCAAAAGTCTCCTTCAGAAGATGTCAATAAATCTCAATCGAGTTGTCATTTAATTTTCAAATGTGTTGAATGCTTGAGTCTTATATTTTATCTAAATCTCAATACAAGTGGTTACACAATGTTTTTGTCTAAAAAACTACATTATTTCTTAAGAACTCTCTAGATTTAGAATCAGGACATTTCCAAAAGAAAAAAAACGACAAGACAGTATCTTTTTTTTTTTTTTAAGTAGATGCTGTATTTTAGGGATGAAGGCTAACTTCTTTGAAATCTAACTGAAACTACGTTAAGGAATCATGTCACTAGGGAAACAGTCCTTAAATGTCGTTTGCTATGCATAAATGCCAATTCACAACTCAGAGGAAACCAATTTGATTTTGCCATCAAGTAACTTTATAGACATACACACAGTTGTAAACAAATTCTTAAAATGTTTTTAAATACTCACATCTCTTTTGAAATGCATTTTAATAGGTGATAAATGAATTCAGGTATCTATCTAGAGCTTATTTTTAAAACCAAACTGTACATAGGCTGATCATTTGAAGCACCATCTGACTGTTTAGGGAGAAGACCGAGAGAAGGGAAAAGGCTACCCACTCTAGAATTCTGGCATAGAGAATTCCATGGGCTGTATAATCCATGGGGTTGCAAAGAATCAGACACCACTGAGTGACTTTCACTTTCACTTAAAGAGCTCATTGAAAGTTTCCCACCCAAAAATCTAGACAGCCCTATTTGCCGATCAGTTCAGTTCAGTTCAGTCGCTCAGTCGTGTCTGACTCTTTGTGACCCCATGAACTGCAGCATGCGAGGCCTCCCTGTCCATCACCAACTCCCAGAGTCCACCCAAACCCATGTCCATTGAGTCGGTGATGCCATCCAACCATCTCATCCTCTGTCGTCCCCTTCTCCTCCTGCCCTGAATTTTCCCAGCAGCAGGTTCTTTTCAAATGAGTCAGCTCTTCGCATCAGGTGGCCAAAGTATTGGAGTTTCAGCTTCAGCATCAGTCCTTCCAGTGAATATTCAGGACTTATTTCCTTTAGGATAGACTGGTTGGATCTCGTTGCAGTCCTAGAGACTCTCAAGAGTCTTCTCCAATACCACAGTTCAAAAGCATCAATTCTTCAGTGCTCAGCTTTCTTTATAGTACAACTCTTACATCCATATATGACCACTGGAAAAACCATAGCCTTGGCTAGACGGACCTTTGTTGGCAAAGTAATGTCTCTGCTTTTCAATATGCTGTCTAGGTTGGTCATAACTTTCCTTCCAAGGAGTAAGAGTCTTTTAATTTCATGGCTGCAATTACCATCTGCAGTGATTTTGGAGCCCAGAAAAATAAAGTCAGCCACTATTTCCACTGTTTCCCCATCTATTTCCCATTAAGTGATGGGACTGGATGGCATGAGCCTAAGCAAAAATCCTATGAAAAAGATGAGCTCAATATTCCAGGCAAAATACCTATATGAGCACTGCATCAGGTGATGAAGCTTAAGGCTAAAATCAAAGAAGTTTTCAGAGTGGGATGAATGTCATGAACACAGATTGGAAATGAGCAAATAGGACTAACTTTCACAGACTGTTTTAGCTGAGCAGCAGAGTTCAGATGCCAGCAATACAGACTAATTTCTCACATATTCTAAATTTAAATCTATGCTAGTAATTAGATACAGTGACTTAGCAGTGCTTTCTACTGGTTTTTTTTTTTGTTTTTTTTTTTTAATTCCATTGGGAATAATAACCTATATTCTCAGTGAAGGCCTCAGACCCTCTAACAACCCTCCACCTCCACCTCCACACAAATCAGATTATTTTAAACTGTCAGTGCAGGAGATGCAAGAGACATGGATTTGATCCCTGTGTTGGGAAGATCCCCTGGAGTAGGAAATGGCAACCCACTCCAGTATTCTTGCCTGGGAAATCCCATGGACAGAGAAGCCTGGCAGACTACAGTCCATAGGTCACAAAGAGTCAGACATGACTGAGCACAGTACTTAAAAGGAAAGAAATTACATTATTGCACGTTCAGCATTTTCTCAGCAGCTGCTTGCCGGCAGGTTTGTGACACTTACGCCCAGCAGACCACATAAAGTTTTTAATTTCTGGTGTCTTTGGTCACTGAGAAATGCAGGATAGGTCCCATTTGGGTGTATCGCCACTCTGCAAGAATACTGGAGGGGGTTGCCATTTCCTTTTCCAGGGGATCTTCCCAACCCAGGGATCAAACCCAGGTCTCCTGCATTGCAGGCAGATGTTTTAACCTCTGAGGCACCAGGGAAGCCTACTCTCTGTGCTAGCTGTTGAAATACTGAGGAGAACATTAAAGAAAAACTATTCTAAAGTTCCAGAGTCATGATGAGTCTCAGAACAAAAAGCCACCCAAGGATAGGTTGCAGGGGGTCTGGGGTTAAAAAACATACTATTGATTTACATCAGATGCACAGCTGAATGAGCTATTGTGGAAAGGATGCATTAACAAAACTGGTAGGATCACAAAACAAAAAGCTTCCCCAGCGCCATGGCTACTGTGGGTGGCTCCATTTAGTTTCCATTCCTCAAACAATGACCCAGTTAGTCTTCTGTGCTTTGGCTTTTATATTTTATCTCTTTGAACTAACAGCCATGTAGTAAATCTACAGCTGTTCCTTAAGATTTCCCATTTGTATCTGTGTACTTTCAAATATAATTTGACCTGGCCTCCATTCAGGCAGAATGATTACTGCTGCATTACGTCATTTTAACACCATAAACAAGTGTAGAGAGTGGTCTGCTTTGAGTACTGGGTGTAATTTAGTCAATCTACCCATTGTGCTTGAAAAATCAAAAATAAAGCACATAACTTCTAGGAAAAAAGTGAAATAAAAACATCACCAGAGATACATGAAATAAAGAACAGAAAGCTGTTATTGGTGTCATCTAGGTAACTTACATACAAATGAAAAGGCAAAAGTTAAAACTGAAGTTAGCTCACATCTTTCAGGAATTTATTACTAAAGTGCCAAAATTTGATATTAGTTATGATCAGCAAACATACTTTCATAATGTATGAGATGATAAATGAAAACAAACAGGTTTTCATTATTGTTTTAATAAAAGAGACTATTGTGATCTGTTATGCAATTACTAAACAGTTAATTTGAACTTTACCTCACACAAAAATATAAAAACATCCTTTTATATAATATTATTATTAAATCTTTAGGCTTTATGACAAAACTGTTTCTCCTTATTATATACTTACAATTATGACTGATTTCTGGCTACTTGCTGAGTCACCAGCTGAATCATGGACAGGATCAGTGATATAATCTGAACTCAGTAATAAGATGCATGGACTTGATATGGCTATCTCTTATCTTCCTGTAGTAGTAAATTGTTATAAGCTATTCACTAAAATAAAAATGTTGTTTACATGTACCTAGGTGATACCAGAAAATGATGCGGCAAAGAATAATCAGTTGATATGCTTAGAGTTTGTCAGCTAAAAAGATGCACAACATGAAAGTTGCAAGTTAAGTTTTATTTGGGGCAAAATGAGGACTGCAGCCCAGGAGACGGCACCTCAGATAGCTCTGAGACACTTCTCCAAAGAATCAGTGAGGAAAGGTCAATATATAAGATTTTGGTGAAGGGGGAGTTCATTGCAATCAAGCACTCATTTTACAAAACGTGTTCTGCTAGTCACAAGGAACTGATGTCACCATGAAGGGATTTAGTGTTTTCCTAGATAAGAGGAGATGCAAGGATTGGGATCATGAAATCAGTTCCTGAAAACATCAAACTATCTAAAGACAGTTTCCCTGGAGCACAGAGTGCCTCGCTCTCCACCCTGAATTCCCTTCTCAGAGTGTCAAAGGTCAGCAGCTGCAGCAGCACAGGTAGATGGCAAATGCTTGTTGTTCAGTTGCTGGCAAATGCTATTGGCAAGTGTCCATTTGTAGTTGATGGGCAAGTGCCAATTTGTAGTTGACAAGTTCTAAGGTAAACAACAACAACAACAACAAAACAGAAATTTGGCAGTTGAAGGCCAATATATGAATAAGAGAATAGAAGATCATGGAGAGTAGTGGAAAGCAAAATTTAGGATAATAATAATAGTAATATCAGGGCATGTAGTACAGATGTCTGAATATCATTCTATGTTATTACTATCCTTAGATACTTAAAATTTTCAAAGCAAGTAAGGGGAGTTAAAAATAGCAAAGTAAAACAAACAAAAAATAGCAAAGCAAAGGGAAAGTATGAGACAAGATAATGCAGAGATGAAATTCTGCTGGCCTCTTTCATAAATCTTCCATATCACCACAGTCCCTACTGAATGCATAGTTTGATCAAGCATTCAACTATTGATTTTTCTGTGATCAGCAAACATACAGGCTTTCTTTTCTTTCTTCCCCATTTAAAAATTATTTCCTATTCGTTGAGTTGGCAGAACTTCAGGCACATTGATTGCCTGTCTATTTCTGTACAAATCCCACACCTTTAAGGGCCTCAGAATTTTTATTAACAATGTGTGCTCTACCTAGAAGCCCTTTTTTCTCTTTTTGCACTTTGTAAATCCTACTCATTTTTCAAAGCTTAATAACCTGCTACCTCTGCATTTCTTCATGTCTCTCTGAGATCTCAAAGCAAATTGTTTATGCATATTTTATTATTTTATAACTAGCCATTATTTCTATAAAGCAGTTTTTCCAACCACTGATTTAAAAATATTCAAGAATTAACAACAATAAAAATAGTAAATACATGTTTCAATTTCAACTTTAAAAATCAGTTTGAAATAAAACTGCATAAAAGAGAAAAAAAAAAACATTTGAGGTCTTAAAGATTGTCAAATGATATGCATTCAATTTATCAAAGATGAACACTGCCAGTTACAGGAAAAGCTTTAAATTCTATTCAGTTGTATACTACCATTATTCTTATTTTTAAAATTATTTTATAAAGCATTGACTAAAGATATTGAAAGAATTAAGGGTATTAAAAACCATAGGTGAAAGTAGAAGTAAAGAAACTTGTATATGTATAAATTTGCACCAACACCATCTATATCAGGTTTGAAAATTGCATTCAGGTATTTCAGATTTCAATAAAGCAGAAAGAGTTGTGTCTGGAAATTCAAGGTCAGTATCCAGAAAGAATATATAGTGTCACATGTATTAAATTTAATCTTTTGTTTGTTAGGTACAAAAGCAAGTCACATGCAAATAGTGTTATCGATGGAGAAGTGTTTTTAAAAAGTGGCCTCTGACCTTCTTTCTTCTCCCATAATTAAGAAATTAAGCACTATAAATATAAAAAAATACATAGTTTAAAACTGTGAAATGCAGAATTCAAGTAACAGTGAAGGAAAGGGTTTTTGTCCATGTTTTCTGATAGAAAACTTGTTAAATTTCAAAACACTGTTCACTATGTGTTTGGCAGTGAAACAAAACACATTAAAGTTTTAATTTATTCATTAACAAATTAAGCTTCTTATTAATTATCTGGAAGTAAAATTTCCTTGTTAGTATAAAAAAATCAAATTTATTTTTCTATATGGCTATATTAAAGAATACACAATCCTTAATAATTTCCTAAAATTGTAAGAAATCTGACTCTACCTCATATTATTAAAAATGAATACAATTTTAACATGACTGGCTGTAGGTATATAATTATTAAAATGGGTCACAGGTTTCAAAAGGTTTGGAAATGTTAGGTGATGAAAAACAATTAAAAACTGAATACAATAAATTAATATTTACATTCACTCAGACATTTGTTGTATAAATAAATCAGTAGATGAATACATGAAAGAAGGAGGGGAGAGCAAAATTTGTTAGAAAAGAAACTAATTGTAAAACCAGACAGACCTGGTTTGAATTTTTAAAACTGCCACTTATTAGGTAGAGGCCCTTAGGAAAGGCATTCTACCAAAAGTCTTTGAGCACAAGTTAATTATAAAAATAATAGGTATGTCAGTGTCACTAATATACCTACCTATGCAGTAGTCCTTACGCAAAGTTTTTCATACCATTCTCTACTTGCTCTACTTTGAGGGTAGTTTCAGCCTGCATGTAGTATACATGTGGTTTCAACCTGTGTTGAAATGCTCAGGAGAAAGATACAAATCTTAGAAGTTAGTATTTCTTCCCAGCTTTCCTCTGTGTAATCCTCATATATCCAAATTCAGTTGCATCTTTCACACTCAGTTTGTGAAATGGGAAGTCAATATGGTAGGGTTTTGGTTTCTTTTGGTATATTTTTTTTGTTCCATTGATTCACATTGTTTCCTATATCAAAACAAATAACCAGAAAGCTATTTCTTAGACTAAAGACTTTGCATTCCCTACAGAAATTCTTTCATGGAATTAAGGGTTGAATGTTAAATCTCAAACATTTTGTTGTTGTTTCAGTCGCTAAGTAGTGTCCAACTCTTGCAACCCCCATCTATGGACTGTAGCCAGCCAGGCTCCTCTGTTCATAGGATTTCCCAGGCAAGAATACTGGAACAGGTTGCCATTTCTTTCTCCAGGGGCTCTTCCTACCAGTGATCGAACCTGCATCTCCTGCGTGGCAGGTGGATTCTTTACCACTGAGCCACCAGGGAAGCTCCCTAAACATTTCAGTTGAAGGTTAATGCCATAAATAAATATATAAAAATAGTATATTCAGCTAGTCTGCAAATATTTCTGGCATGCTTTCTGTGTGTTGGATACTCTTCTAAGCAATGTGGAATATTGCAAGAAGTGAACTTGACAATAAAAATTCCCCGGCCCCAAGGACTTTACATCTTCATACGGTGTATTTTAAAGATTTTAAAAATACCAAACAAATATATGATAAAATAAGGTAGCATAATAAAGCAGTAGCGTGGAGTTAGAAGATAGAATATGAAGAGAGATTGTTTCTTAAATACATTGGGCCCTAGAGAGAGAATATTTGAGCAGAGAAGATGAATGAAGAGGGGAGCAGAACCCGCACAAAAATACCTGGGAGAAGAGGGTTTTAGGTCAAGAGAAAGTCCAGAGGCAGGATGTAGTTTGGCGTGTTCCAGTAGGGCCAGTGTGGTATGAACACAGAGAATGAACTACAACATAGTAAGAGTTAAAGATAGAGGAGAGATTAACCGCTAACCAGATGAGGTCTTTTAGATTCCCAACATTTGAAGACTAGTTTCTACTTCTGAACCAGTTGTTAGAACTCTTTGAAAACACTGTCCATTTTAATGTCTCTTTTAAGGATCCAGTAATAAAGTTATCTTAAGATTTGGTTCATGAAGAAATCTGATGCCTTCTGAAGGACTGCTAAGTTTTCATTTATAATGAGTGTTTTAAAACTTTACATCACAGTTCCCTTGTGGTTGTGGCTGCCAGGAGACACCAAGCTTGGGCTTGGCTTGAGTGAACCAATGTGCCTCAGCTAAGGTTTTAGGCGAAATTCATCTCCCCTCCTTTATGTTTTCTCTTTGTTTCACATCTTCATTCATTATCTGTTGTGTATTGTTGCTTTAAGTACCTTCTAGAAATAGATATAAGGAAATAAATCAATAAAACTACCAGATCTGTATATCAGAGATCTTTCTTTCTAAAACTATGATTCATATGAAATCCATTTATTAAATGATTGGTTAGTAGATAGAAACAGTGGACTAGATTAAATGAATAATCCCTGAATTCAATCAGAGATTAAATACATATACTAAGTTTGATAAAACAAGATTTAAATTTACAGGGAAGTAAATCATATATAATAATCTGGGAGGTCAGTTCAGGAAGAGTTTTTGTTGGCTAAAGGAGAATTGAATAAACCACAGAGAGAAGAGAGGAGATTTGTTCATTGACTCTTAAAGGAAGACCACTGCTGAATATGGTAATACTTGTACACTAAACAATACTAAATGATGTCATTCACATTGTGTATGTGATAATATTATATATCATGTAATATAAAATATATGTAGATACATAATGATAATTTTCTGGTAAAGTACATTAAAGTATTTTGAACAAGTGGTTCCTTTCATTTGTACGAATTAACCACATAGACCAATAGTAGCACTAACAGTAATTTTTAAACATGAAAGTATTCATTAATTTCAATTAAATAGTCTAGGATGAAGAACGAATATGTTATATGTTTTAGAGATTTCCGTGTACACACCATGCTAAGGATCATTGAATTTAGAGAGTGGCATTTATGTAGACATTTGAAAATGAGACCATTTCATTGAAGAATGAAATGGAACAGAATGCAGGAACAGAAATAGTAATTAAAAATCTTCAGTGTTGGTCTAAGGGGTTTAAAGTCCATTCTGTACTGTTAATGGAAATGGGTACTATTAATGTTTTATTTTAAATAAATAAATCATAAAATCAAATTTGTGTTTTAGAAAGATTACCCTAAAATGAGTGGGAAGCATAAATGAGAGGGCGGTAATTCTGCATGCAGGGAAACCAATTAGGGGACCATGGCAATGGTTAAAGGTAGGTGGTGATGGAAATCTGACTTCAGTAGAGGCAGTGAAAACAAAACATGGGAGACAAATGGAAAATATACGACGAAGTTAGAGTTGTTAGGAATTGGAAGATGATTCAGTGTAAGGGGACCAGTTTCAAGCTGGGTGGCGGGAGGTAGAGGTGTAGAGATAGGGAAGGGGAGGTGTGTTAAGGCAGCAGGGTGGAGATGTCCATGAAAGGCTGATGAACAATTATATCACAGTGAGTCAATCACAGCACAGAGTTTAAGGGCTTAAGGCCTGGAGTCATCTGAGCCCAAATCTGGCTACTCAGAGCATTGTCACTGTGAATTAAGTTACTTAATTTTACTAAACATTCATTTAAACTTCTAAAATGGTAAATGTTTGTTTTATATCCAGTTTTAAAAAAAATTAAATGAGTTAATATATGTTACTAGTGTATAGAGAATTCTCAAAAATACCAAGTAAATTTATCATTAGGGTAGAATTTAGGGGTAAAAAAATAGATTTGGGGATTAACTGTGCAGAGGTGATAAATTGAGCCCCGACAGTAGCACATATTGCCAAGAAAGAGAAGAAATAGGAAGAAAAAAGAATGGATAGGACAGGAATTTAGAAGACTCCTGTATTTAGAATGCAGATAGAGCAAAGGAAACACAAACATGGACAGGGAAAGGACAATCAAGAACATGGATATTTGATCTTTATATGAAAAATGTATGCACAGAGGAATCCTATTTGAAGTATGATCTAAAGGCTGGACATTTTGGTTCTAGAGTTTTGTTAGAACATTTTGCTCAGCCTCAGTATTGTCCTGCTTAATCTTCCCCTATTCTAAAGAAAACAGAGCTACAAGACACGAGATACTGTTTGTATAATCACTCACCAAGAAAGTACATAAGAATTGTCTGATTATTAGCTGATTATCATGTGATAACATCAAAACAAAATTTCATAAACAGATAGTGCTGCAGCAAGTTAAGTAGTAATTATAACAAAGCTGTGTCTGATTTAAAAACCAGTGAGACATCTGCTTGGCTGCTACCATAATTGGCTACTAGTCTGTTGTTTTGTTGTGCTAGAAGGACTTTATGTCCTGTGGATATTATTTGCTCTTGGTCCAGGGGGACTCAAGTTTCCATTAGATTACAAGCTCCTATACACAGAGCCAGATGTGTGCAAGACACTTGAACAATTTCTAAGTCACTGAAAAATTATTCCTTTTAATACTAGGTTCATTCATTTCCCTTTGGACCTGTCTCCATGAGAATCCATCATTTCCCTGTACTTCCTAGTCTCTTAAGGTATCAAGCAGTGTTTGTGACTCTCCTTGCCACAGCCTTGAGGAAACTTTGTATGATGACCCAAACAAAAAAAGATACATTGCAAGAAGCATTCACTCCTATTAACATTCTACCCACTGGCACTCCCTCACTTATCCATTTATATAATCTTTTATATTATATAAATTGAGTTTTATGGAAATTTTTTGGAATTTTATGGAATTCCATTTTATGGAATAAATGAAATTTTATGGAAAATGAAATTTCCCAGCACCAGCTGAAATATGCCAATCATTGAGCTATATTTGTTCTCATACATTATCTGAAGAGTAAATGTTCATGTTAGGGGGTAGAATAATTAGAGAGCTTCAGTTTAAATAGTTTCTCAATTATTCTTCTTCCCTTTTCCTCATATACCACCACCACCAAAATCTGTTGATTTTACCTATGCATTTCACAAATCCATGTTTTTTCCTCCATTTAAGGATCTTATCATTAAGGTCAGTAATAATTGCCTTGCTGGTTTCCCCACATCTATCCTTACCTCTCTTTAATCCATTAATAATGAAACTATCAGAGAGCTTGTTCTTAAATGTAATTCAGATCCACCCATGTGTCTCTCTAGATTAAAATTTTTCAAAGTCTTCCCATTGTTCTCAGGATAAATCGCTACAAATCCTTGTAATAGTCCACTCTCCCCCAACCCTTCTGTCTCGTCTCCTATTATCCTTCCTTAACCTCTCTCATCCAGTCACACTGGTCTCCACGGTGCTCCTTCCCGTCCGCGCCACTTCCTTACAGCGGTGGATCCTTACCTTTGAATGCTTTCTTAATTCTTTGCCACTTAAAAGCAATTCATTTTTAGATATTTGTGTGTGTGATCTATATTATATGTATTATATATAATCTATCATATATATATGTATACATACATATATGTACATATATATCATATATTTAGGTGTAGTAGAACTAAATGGTAAATAAAGTGCTCTCAAGAATCTTATTGTTTACTGAAGGCAGACAAGCACTATTTAAGACATCTCAATAATATACATATTATATAGGGAAGAGTACATACAAAAATATTAGGGAAACCTCTCTGACCTCTCACCTTATCACAGTGTAAATTCCTTCAAAGTTCACCCTCATCGATCACTGTTTATGGCAGTACATAAATGGGGCTTTAGTGTTGGCTCAGATGGTAAAGAATCTGCCTGCAGTACAGGAGACCCAGTTTCAATTCCTGGGTTGGGAAGATCCCTAGGAAAAGGCAGTGGCTACCCACTCCAGTATTCTTGCCTGGAGAATTTCAAGGACAGACGGGCCTTGCATGGACTGAATTCAATGGACAGAGGGCTCAGTCCTTGGGGTTGCTAAGAGTCAGGTATGACTGAGCGACCAACACTTATATACATAAACAACATCTGCATATATCCATTTATACCTACATACACATATAAACAAATGCATACAATATATAGATGTAAACTCATATGCATGTATATATATACATAAATATGTTAATATAAACAAATACATACAGTGTGTGTGTGTGTATATGTACACATCTATACATTTAAATGCATATGTATATTAGGGAAACATCTCTGACCTTTGAGTCTAGCTTATCACAATAAAACTTTCCTTCATTATTTATCCTACTTCTTTATAATATGATTTATTAAATAGTGTTTGTCTCCCTTCACAAAACAAGAAGACATTGAGAGCACAGCTTTGGCCTTTTATTCACCATTTTTCGCACAGGAGTAGCACAATACCATACACAATACCAAAACACATCTCGGTGTGTTTTGCTATTGGATGGATAAGTGATTAAACGAAAAGCCATTAACCTTAAAAGGAAAGAATATTGCTCTGGAGCTATAATATTTGGCTGCAAATTATCGATAAGGCTTTTACAACTAATGAGGATGACTCTGGAAGGCAGAAAGCGAATTAAATACACAGTTGAGCAACGATTTTAGGCTTCCAAGACTTAAGAAAACTGCTCCATTAGATCATTTTTAGTAGTAGAGATTTCCATCAATCCTTATTACTTTTGAATAACAAACACATAGCCAGCACTCACCTCTGAAGTCAACTTTGTGAGGAAATGGTGGTAAAATCTTTACCTCAAGCTGATGTTTGAAATAAAGACATTTCACACATGTAGAGATTTGAGGAGAGCAAGTTAAGCAGAGAAGATTAATATTGACTTGTCCCCAGCTTTCCTGTAGGAAAATGCTCCTTATGAAGAATGTCTGAGGGAAATTATTTATTCCATGCTAACATGGGAAAACAGACAAATAAAAAAGCCCAGAAAGAAGGGTGTGTTACTGAAATTGATGACAAATTAGTCCCCAAAATTCAAATACTGAATATACACATTAAGCAAGCTGATAATAAGTCAAGGATGTTTTCCAAATGTGCTTTCCCTAAAAATCTACTAAGGTTCACATGTTTAAGTATCTTGGTGAATAATCTCATTGTTTTCAAGTGTGTACAAGGGTTTAAGCCAACATTTCCTGATAAGGCCACAAACTATTCCTTCCCTGTTATGTTACAGAGTCAAGGGTTCAAGAACAGATTAATGTTAACACTTATCCAGTGAATAGGAATATAAACAAAGGGGCGAATATTTGATTTAAAATTTGAAATTTTCTGAAGGGAATTTTTAAAAATGCATCATATTATTAATTGAAAAGGCCCAAACCCATTCAGCAGGACATAGTACTTAAGGGTGAACTACTGAGAAGGGTGACTTCTTAGTGCTGCTGATAATACTTGATGAAGCACCCTGGATGCTGCTGGTCAGATAGAGAAGAGGGATCTGAAAAGATGACCCTCTGAGGGCATCAGGAAAACAGGATTTGAGGGTGGGACAGAAATTGGGAAGGATAGAAATTTGAGTGTGACTACTACTGCCATTGTATCCATGACGCTAATGTATATGGACAGATTAATTTGACTGCTGTTCTGAGAAAAACATTTTCACATAGAAATTGGACATTTCACAATAATGTCTTGTGAAGAACATGCTATCAACAGCTGGCAACAGCTGCTGTTAGTGGCTGGGTTGCTGGTTCAACTTTGATTTCTTACAGTTTATGGTACGTGTTGTGCAACAAAATCCAGGAGAGGTTTTGATTTTGCCTAGTTTAATACTTAAAAGGCAACAGTTTGGGGTGAAAAAGTCCTAGGTTTAAGTAATATCCTGTGATGAACTATTTAATTCTGAAGATAACTTCTTAAGAATGACATTTCTCGGGTTGAAGCGGGTCAGAGGTCTTGTCTGAGTTACCCCAGAGCCTAATCATTTTGTACCTCAGTCACAATTTTCCCTCTCCCTCAACATTCACCCTTCAGAAGTCAGTGTCACCAGGGAGTGAAAAATTCAATGATAATGAATATATAATTCATAGAAAGGATATTCCACATTCCCTATTCTTATTTATAAGGCCTAAGCCATATTCAGATAATGGGTGCTTAGGGTGTGAGCATTCTCTGATACTTCTTGTGATTCATAGAAGATATATGTGATCCTGAGTTCACTGAATTTGTAGTTTGTCTTCTGACTTCTTTGATAAAACATTTTGTTTAACAGATTCCTAGTTCAAGTAAAAAAAAACATTTTATACACATAGAACCTTTTTTTCTATAAAGAAATGTGCCGCCTTCTATGACAGATGAGAATCTGACCTTCCCATGCCAAAGTCTCTCTGGTGTTGACCCCTGACCTTGCCAGGTGACTCTGTGTCACCTGGACGTCGCTGCTTGTGCCGGTATCCATCCAGACTGCCAAACATGATATTAATGGCTGAGAAGTGGCCATTGGACTGGCCCTCCAGGCTCTGGTAGGTTAAATTTTGCTTATGCAAACTGACAAGGACAATTTGAAAAAAAAGTAAATACAAGAGATGAGAGAGATCTCTGGCTAGGATTGTGCTGTACTTCCAGATCGTCTATCTTTTCCTTGTGCTAAGGACAATGCTTCTGGGGACTTTCTAGTGTCTTAGCAATACTCCATAGGGACCATTTCTGTACTTTCCCTAACTTTGTTTGAAATAACATTAAAACAATTTTGGAATTACTTATAGGTTGATTACTTTGACACAGATAATGAGTGGATGAAACAGTTTTAACCTGTAACTATATTTTAGGGTGGGAAAGAAACATGCTTTCAGTCAAACTTGGGTGTTAGACTCTCATATGAACCACTTATTATAGCCACATGTCCATTGTCAGTGTTTATCCTTTTGAGTCTGCTTTCTTTCCTGTAAATATTTGTACCTAAAAATATTGACTTGATTTGAAAGGATATTTCAGGGTTAGGAAAAGAGAATGAGATTATACGATATGTACTTAGCAAAGTGCCAAGCATGTATACAGTGCTCACTGCACAGCATCTATTAAATAAAATACGAGATATTAAAATACTAGTTTGGGTCCTTCGAAAGAAGTCATTCTCCTGCCTGGAATGATAGGTAATACTGGTTATAGTTCAGCTTCATTTAGAAAGTGGTAACTTCAAAAGCCATCATTTTTCTCTAGTGCCATTCTGTAAAGACTGAATTAACTGAAAATAATTAATACCTCAAAATCTCAGGAAAGCAGCATGACTTTTCTAGTTTCTTTATCCACTTTGTTTTAATATAGTATTATAGATTCTTGATAAATAATATGAATCCCAGGAAGGGCTTATTGTTAGAAATCTTGCAATTATAGCTTCAGAATAATATCTTTAGTCAGCTTGAGGGTAGATCCTTATTCATATGCTTAGCAACAGTACTAAGCACAATTTGATTTAAATCTATCACATGATACAACTATACCAAAAGGTTAACTTAAGCCAAAGCACCTTGCAGTGCATGACACTTTCCACATCATTAAATGAGGCAAACCAAAAAGGACCAAATTACTGCTTAAACCATGTAGGAGAAAAAATTACTAGAAAGTTTACCAAACACGAATTTACATTTCAATGACTCACTTGGAAAACTTCCTAACAAAAGTTTGTAAATAAATATTTAATATTCATTGCTGTTTTCTTTCAACTTAATCAAGAGAAAGTCAAACCTGTCTCTATACTATGACAACAAATGCTAAACATAGAAGCAAATTGATTTTTTATGATCCATCTGAATTCCTGTGCTTCATAAGCAAAGGAACTATCTGTTAAGGCGCATAACAGGTTTTAACAGAAAAAGGATTAAGGGTTTTATTTTCCTCAATGGAGCGCCAAAATGAGCAAGATTTTTCAAGTTAAGGTTCACTTCATCTGGCTCAGGTGTCAGGGATCTATATTTATCTCGGTTTAGGCATCTGAAGTGTTGGAAGTCTCAGGATGTCAATGGCTTCACATGTCAGGATAACCTTAACGACAGACGAATGGTCAAGACCCTGAGCCTCATTTCTGAGTTCTCAGCTGTGGAAATCATGTGTTTATTTTCTGCATCTCCTCCTACAATAGTCACTCTGAAGTTTTAAGATCCTACGTCTGGGCAAGCAAGCTTCTCTAAAAGTCGGTGAGCACAATTATTTTTATTTAGGGGTGTGGCTATAAATGTCCTTGTAGTTGATGGACTATCATCTAGTAAACATGAATACTTGTTATTTCAAACTCCTTAAGAAGCTAAATACTAACTGGTGTATTAAATTAGTTTATGATATTGTTTCAACAGAGTTACAAGCTTTTAACTAAATGGATAGACTTTTCAGACAAAGCTTTCATCTCCAGTAGTCTCTCAACTGATCCTATGAAATGTCCATTTATACATTTTCATATCTTTTATTTTCAAAGTATCAGAAAACTTTAAGTATTTTTAAAAGTGCAATTTTGGTGGAATTTTTTTCTTCCTTCAGATTCTTAAGTTGATCTGTCATGTCCGGTTCTAAATTGATTTCTTATTTTATTTAAACTTTTGTGTGCCTTGTTTTAAAAATGTTACTCTTTTGAAAAGGATGCTCTCCAATTCTGACCAGTTCAATTTTCTGCTTACAAGTTGAGAAAACATGTTTTTAATGAGACTAGACGTTGAATGACCTTTGTTCACGGGACCAAAAAATGGTTCTTGTGTTTTGTCAAGACTGACAAGTATATTTAAGAAATAATCTAAACGACTCAATCCTTTTAACAAACTCTTAGAAGAAAAAAATATTTCCATAAATAAAATTACTGATCACTCATGATCATAGAAATTATATTAATTATTGGCACCAGATGTTTGAGGGGAGGGAATTTTGTTTCATGGCAGAATTTTTGTTATATGGTGTGTTTCATACCATGGCTATATAAGACCAGGAAACAACAAACAATGATACAGTATGACTTATTCAGACAGGAAACTTAAGGATATGCTTGTTTACAGACAAATAAGTATATAAGGATATACTTCTTTAGAGACAACTGCTGATACCAAAAAAGCAGTTCCATCTGACTCTATGCTATGTTACAAAGTCTGAGAATGAAATGAACAGGCTTCTTTACCTTTAAAAAAAGTCACCTTCCATAATTCTTTGGAGAATGGTCTCTTGGAGCCATGCAGAATTCAGGGGAAAGCACTCTGGATTGATACTTTTAAAAGTATTAACTTCTGTTCACTTCCTCTGCAAGAACTCAGGTAGGATCTGGATCAGATGAAGAGAAACAAGCAACCTGTCCTGTTCGCAGGTATACCCGACCAAGAAAGAGAAGGAGGGTTTGTGGGGCAATATATGAGACTTGTGCAATCCTGGCAAGGGGAAAGGAGACATGTTTTCAGAGGATGTACAATACAAACTGTAATTATTTGGAATTTGATCCTTTTGTAAAGGACAATGAGGACTTTGCAATGAATTATTCTGAGAATTACAGAAAGAAAGCAAACACCTGAGAATAATAAAAAGATTTTCACCTGGGGAAAAATGGTGAGCTCCCAAACTCAGAAGAATCATTGTTAGGCAAAAAAGGAAAAGAGGCTTTAAAATGCTAACAAATCAGTGGCAAAGACCGAATAAGACAGCAGAGGGGACCAATCAAATGAAAGAATATGTTTTTCTTGAAATGAAGAAATACATAATAATGTACTGCCCTTGAAGTGATTAGGGCTAATTTTGCTTTTAGCACAGATTTTTGGCGGAGATCACTAGCTAAGGAATTTAATATTCTTAGTATTTACAAACTAAACTTCACAGCTGAATTTTTCAAGGAAAAAAGTCACAAAATTTTTAAATGAAAAAGAAATGCTTTTAGATGAGAAGTATTTTTAATTGGTTAGTTGTGTATAGGTTGTTGATTGCTCTCTGGATGAAAACTGGAAAGCGTGCTATCACTCCAACCTAAAAGCAGAGATCTGCAGGGGTGAGGAAGGAGGTGCTGGTGGAGGAGTGATGCTGTTTCCATACCGGTTCCTGGAATCTGAAATCATGCCTACTCCAAAATGATTCTCTCAATCACAAACAATGAATTGTTTGTCAGGAAAAGGAAATAGACTAAACTAGGCTAAGTGTGCCAGGGATATAAAAAGAAATATAGTTCAGTAAATAGTTTTACTGTTTTGTGTGTTGCATGTTGAAGTATACATATTGACTAAGCCACTGGAAACTTTCTTTCCATTATATCCGGCAGGTAATAAGTAGGCCATTGGTTCCACGATGCACTTTCTACTCATTTCTTTATGGATCAGGGCAAGGTGAATTAAGCTTTGTGTCTTCTGACAAATTGAGTCTTGTGAAGAATAAATAACACTTTTAAATTGGGGCTTGCTATTACATTGTTAAATAGTTTAAGATGTTTTGAAATATACCCAGAGACCTTTGTCACACACTGTCATCTCAAGGAGGAAATGACAGAAAATTGGCAAACGTTCTGGAGGCGATGTAGCAGACAGCCCGGCTGCCTTCACCAGCGACTCCAAAGTGAGCTCAAATGGAAGGGCACTGTGCGCCCTACAGTGCTTTAAAAGGGGAGTGGGGACAGTTTTAAAAGTCACGAGTTTGATCTCAGTGTTGCCTTCTCTTATTAAATCTTCCAAACTTCGATCTTACATTCATCCATTTTAATTTCCCCAAATTTCTCCCATTTCATTTCACCTAAATCAAAAGGGAGGGATATTAATACTCAGGAGAACACAGTCTAATTGAAATTCATTTGGAGGCTCACTTCGTTCTGTGTAGAACGTCATTATTACTCTATTTGAAATGTAACAGGTACTGTTATAAGGGGTCTTTCTTGTATCTCACTCTAGGAAGCTTTGGAAATAAAGAAATAAAAGGTTATTCAGTACAGTGGTCTCATCTCATGGACCCTAAATACAGTGTCTTCTCAGAGTAGACATACACTTTAGTAAGTGGGATCTTTCCTACAAGTATTCTTACTTTGATGGGACCCTAAAACAGCAGAAACCTATTTTGGTTGAATACATAATAGAGTCACTCTCTTTCAGATAAACTTATTTCTCGATGCATTTGTTGAAAAATATTTGAGCACTTACTGTGTGTCAGACATAGTTGTAAGCTACAGAAAACATCATTAGACCTTATTGTGCTGAATATTGACAAGGATCCAGGATCTTTTTATTTTCAGGTGGTGGTTCTAAATTTTGTTTCTATGGAGTGAAACCTTTTGATGAAAGTGAAAAAAAAGAAAAACTTAAGTTAGTAAATGATGAAGGCACAAGTTGAATTCTGTGGATACTTTGGCACCACTGCACACAAATATACCCCTTAAGGAGCTATTAATCTCCTGAAGAAAACAGGCCAAACAAGTGACTTAAAAATAATACTGTATTTACAGAAGGAATAGAAGGAAGATACCAGAGTGAGCATCTTGCTGTTGCCATTATAAATGCATAATTGACTCTTAAAATTCTAGTAACTAACATATATAACACATGGAAATACCTCCAAAATATAATAACTGTACTGTGTGCTCTAAGGCTTCTTCTTGTTATTGCTCAGTTGCTCAGTTGTGTCTGACTCTTTGCAACCCCATGAACTGTGGCATGCCAGGCTTCCCTGTCCTTCACTATCTCCCTGAATTTGCTCAAATTCATATCCATTGAGTCGATGATACCATCCAACCATGTCATCCTTTGTCGCCCCTTTATCCTCCTGTCCTCAATCTTTCCAAGCATCAGGGTCTTTTGCAATGAGTCAGCTCTTCACCTCAGGTGGCCCATGTATTGGAGCTATAGCATCAGCATCAGTCCTTCCCGTGAGTATTCAGGGTTGATAACCTTTAGGATTGATTGGTTTGGTCTCCTTGCTATCCAAGGGACTCTCAAGAATCTTCTCCAGCACCACAGTTGAAAAGCATCGATTCTTTGGTGCTTAGCCTTCTTTATGGTCCAACTCTCACATCCATACATGACTACTGGAAAAACCATAGTTTTAACTAGATGGGCCTTTGTCAGCAAAGTGATGCCTCTGCTTTTTAGTACACTGGCTAGATTTGTCATAGCTTTTCTTCTAAGGAGCAAACACCTTTTAATTTCATGGTTGCAGTCCACAGTGTTTTTGGAACCCAAGAAAATAAAGTCTGTCACTGTTTCCATTTTTCCCCATCTATTTGCCATGAAGTGATGGGACCTGATGCTATGATCTTAGCTTTTTGAATGTTGAGTTTTAAGCCAGCTTTTTCTCTCTCCTATTTTGCCTTCATCAAGAGGCTCTTTAATTTCTCCTCACTTTCTGCCATTAGGGTGGTGTCCTCTGCATATCTGAGGTTATTGATATTTCTCCCGACAATCTTGTTTCCAGCTGGTGCTTCATCCAGCCCAACATTTCTCATGATGTACTCTGCATATAAGTTAAATAAGGAGGGTGACGATATACAGTCTTGATGTGCTCATTTCCTAATTTGGAACCAGTCCATTGTTCCATATCTGGTTCTAACTGTTACTTATTGACTGGCATACAGATTTATCAGGAGGCAAGTAAGGTGGTCTGACAGTCCCATCTCTTTCAGAATTTTCCACAGTTTGTTGTGATCCTCACAGTCAAAGGATTTAGCATAATGAATGAAGCAAAAGTAGATGATTTTTTAAAATTTCTTTGCTTGTTCTATGATTCAACAGATGTTGGCAATTTGATCTCTGGTTCCTCTGCATTGTCTAAATACAACTTGTACATTTGGAAGTTCTCAGTTCACATACTGTTGAAGTCTAGCTTGAAGGATTTTGAGCATTACCTTGCTAGCATGTGAAATGGGTGCAATCGTGTGGTAGTTTGAACATTCTTTGGTGTTTCCTTTTCTTGGGATTGGAATGAAAACTGCCCTTTTCCAGTCCTGTGGCCAATGTTGAGTTTTCCAAATTTGCTGGCACTTGCAGCACTTTCACAGCATCATCTTTTAGGACTTGAAATAGCTCAACTGGAATTCCATCACCTCCACTAGCTTTGTTCATAGTGATGCTTCTTAAGGCCCACTTGACTTCATATTCCAGGATGTCTGGCTCTCGGTGAGTGATCACACCATTGTGATTATCTGGGTCATGAAGATCATTTTTGTATAGTTCTTCTGTGTATTCTTGCCACTTCTTCTTAATCTCTTTTGCTTCTGTTAGGCCCTTCCTGTTTCTGTCCTTTATTGTGCCCATCTTTGCATGAAATGTTCCCTGACTAGAAGAGATCCCTAGTCTTTCCTATTCTATTGTTTTTCTCTATTTCTTTTCATTGTTCACTTGAGAAGGCGTTCTTATGTCCCCTTTGGAGAGATAATCTTTTTACTATTTGGAGTTCGAAAGCTATTCTTTGGAATTCTCCATCAATCGGGTGTACTTCTCCCTTTCTCCTTTACCTCTCATTCTTCTTTTCTCAGCTATTTGTCTCAGCTATCTTATCTCAGACAACCTTTTGCCTTCTTGCATTTCTTTTTCTGGGGGGATAGTTTTGGTCACCACCTCTGTATAGTGTTATGAACCTCTGTCCATAGTTCTTTAGGCACTCCATATATCAGATTTAATCCTTTGAATCTACTCGTCATCTCCACTGTAAAATCGTAAGGGATTTGATTTAGGTCATACCCAAATGGCCTAGTGTTTTTTGTTACTTTTTTCAATTTAAGCCTGAATTTTGTGATGAGAAACTGATGTTCTGAGTCACAGTCAGCTCCAGGTCTTGTTTTCACTAACTATATAGAACTTTTCCATCTTCAGCTACAAATGATATAATCAATCTGATTTTGGTATTGACCATCTGGTTATGTCCACACGTAGATTCATCTCTTGTGTTGTTGGAAGAGGTGCTTGCTATGGTCAGTGCATTCTCTTGGCCAAACTCTGTTAGCCTTTGTCCCGCTTCTTTTTTGTACTCCAAGGCCAAACTCCAAGGCCTGTTACTCAAGGTATCTCTTGACTTTCTACTTTTGCATTCCAGTCCCCCGTGATGAAAAGGACATCTTTTGTTACTGTTAGTTCTAGAAAGCCTTGTAGGTCTTTGCATAATTGTTCAACTTCAGCTTCTTTGGCATTGCTGGTTGGGGCATAGACTTGGATTACTGTGATGTTGAATGGTTTGCCTTGGAAACAAACCGAGATCATTCTGTCACTTTTGAGTCTGCACCTAATTACTGCATTTCAGACTCTCTTGTTGACTCTGAGGTCTACTCCATTTCTTCTAAGGAATTCTTGCCCACAATAGTAGATATAATGGTCACCTGAATTAAATTTGCCCATTCCCATCCATTTTAGCTTAGCTTCCTAAATTGATTTCTGATTGAAGTGTTTTTGTCTGCAGTGGGGGACAAATCTAAATTGTAGTTGTGTCTCTTGGCAGAAAGACTCTAGTTTGCATGGAAACATCTAGTTTTTATGAACCTAGTCTTTAAGAGCTGCTTGGTCAAAAGTTATGTCCAAGCAGACACGTAGACAGGGAATTCCAATGCAGGAGAACTTGAGCTGTAATAAGGCCAGTGCTCAGAGATACCAGCTCTGCTCTTTGATATAAGGCCTCTGTTTACAGACCTTTGCTATTATGTGGAGCCTGTACTTCCTGCTGGGCTGTGAACTCCATGAAGGCTGGGTTTCATTTGTAACTTAGTATCAGCAATATCCAGTGCTGGACACATAGTAAGCACTTAATAAACAGATAGTACCTATCTATTCAAAAATAGGTGTAAATCTTTTATAACCCAAAGGGTTCACCTTCCAATGAGGTCTAAGCTAGGATCTTAAGAATTTTTAGTCATGTAAAACAATTTAAAATCTTTTATCCCCATTTCTTACACTTAGCACTTTTTAAAAAATATCCAACTTGACATAAATCTCTACCATAAAGTAATACATAGATGTGTGCAGTTTTGTGAGTGAGAAATTCTCAGGTAAGTAGTTTCATGGAATATTACCATCACCAGTACCACCCTCACCTCTCTCAGCATGTCTGTTTTATTTTAAGTCTGTCTCTCTCTCTGTGTAGGGTGGATCATCTATTAAAATTATGAAATTTAAGAGAAATATTCTATGTTTCATGCTGCCCTAAGTATGCAAATTCACAGATACTGATAATCTCGCAATGAACCAAATCCATGAAGCTCTTTCATCTCACCTAATGCCGTGAAAATCTTACCCTTTTTCCCGTTCTACATGAAGAGCTTAGAAATGTTTGCTTCTCTGTTCAGTCTCTTAGGTGTCTACAGTACACTTATAGAGTTTTTAGATAAAGCCAGAGAAAAATTCTTGACTCAGCCATTCCACTCTGGGTCCAATGGTCATTTTAAAGATTTGCTAACAGGGAAAGCACAGGCTTTGATTTCTCCACTTCCTACTTCATGGGAACCGCAGCAGAGTAGACGTTCTTTGTTGGCCTAATCACACATCCCTCCAAAGCCCTCCCTTGAGGTGGATGTAATGGCCACAGCAAGTGGAGAGATACAGACATCATTCTCTATTTTCCTTCTCAATTCATTGGTCAGAGTTGTGTCCTGACCTCACTGAGAGTTTGTCTCCTGTTATCCAAACTTCTTTGTTTCACAAACTATAGTTCAGTTACAGCAGTTCAGCAAAATTCTATGTTTTACCAGATGAAGTCAAGAAAACCAGGATTAGGCAAGGAAAAACGTAAATTCTAATATTAGGGGGCAAACAGAAAGGAAGCTTACTATAATGATTCCTTCCCTCTTCTCTACCTCATTAACATTCCTCCTGCATATGAAAGATGCCATTTTGTTTTCTTCCTCACATCTCCCATGCAGAACTCTGTACATAGTAACAGCAGGAGCGTTTGTGAAGCTGAAATCCTGTAGAATAAATAAAAGCAATTGAAACCATTTGAATGGGCTTTTGTGAGAAGAAAACTTGTTTAATAATAACTTACCATGGCAGAGCAGCAGCTATGAAGTTTAGCTTTTCCCCTCCAGTTTAAGGCTAGAAGTCACCTTTCAGCAGGTCTTCCAATGTTCACATTTGTTCACAACAAAAGCTGCAAACATTGGAAGTGAGAATAGTTCTTGGCACACTCTTAAACCATGATTCACTAATTTTTTTTTTTTTTTAACAAGTGAGGACTCTGAGGCCCAAAGAAGTGAAGTGAGCTTTCATGTCTGGGCCTAGCTGTCGGATTGTCATCCTGATTTCCCTTTCTGCAGTTTTTCTAGGCTCCCCCTTCCCATCAACACCAACATCTATTTTTTATGGTTTCAAACTGTAACCTAGCTGTTGAAGAGACCCAAATCTTTTCACCACCCCAATCTCTTCCCTGATCATTAGACTCATCCATTTATGTGCCTGCTGCTCACGTTCTAGACATGGATGCGTTACTCGTGAGTTCAAAGTGTCTAACCTCTTTCAACACATAATCTTGTTACTGTGGTTTGATTCATGAGGTGCATTTTATGCTCAAAATTGTAAACAAACCCGATAGAGGTTTGTTTCCTACTCTGCTTGAGTATCTTCTAAAGTTCAGTCAACCATGCATATATATGTACTCTGCAAATACTTTTAAACTACCAGGCTGGATTAAATTATAATAGCTAACTATAACCTACTGGTATGTTCAGGGCACTCACAATAATTATGTGAGTGCCTAGTATTTAATGAGAGGCACTGGGAATCACTGGTTGAGATACTCTCTGTAGCTGGATTGAAAAGGTTTGAAACCTGGAATCGGCCACTTTCCAGCTCTGTGACCCTGGGGAACATGTTAAACCTCTTTGTATCTCTGCTTCCTTGTCTGTTAAATAAGATTAATAAAAGTACTGCCTTTATGGACCAGTTGCTCAAAATAAGCAAGTGACTATGTAAAATATGCAAGTGCAAGTCCTGCAGTTAGTTAGTGAGAGTGCTAGATAGAACTATCTTGTCCCACCCCAGATCTCTTATTTCCTCTCCATTCTTTCTTTTTATATTGTTGCTCTGAACCTAAAACCTAGAATTCATTTTGTTTTTTTAACCCCTCTACCTAGCTCATTACTAACCAAGTCTTGGCTGTTCATGCTACCTTCTAAAATCCCCCAAGTGACTCTGCATTGCATTCAAGAGAAATTTCTGAGAGAATTAATTCCTGGGTGTTCAGGCAAAACCCTTAGCCTGGTATATTATCCATTACATTAGGGCTTCATGATCGTTTGTGCCCACCTCTCCAGTATCCTTTCTTTTCCAAAACTCATACATTGTACCAAAGCCTTACCAAACTGTATTTCCCCAGTTGTACAATTTCTTATGCATCTGTATTTTAGGGGCATGCCTATAATCCCTTTGCTGTCTCCCCCTTCCTTACCTGGACCTATATTTTATATGCAGTAAGCTATCACTTCTTCCACCAGCAGTCCTTTCACATTCTTACATGACCCACCATTTTTCTTCCCACTTGGGTGTAGGTGTCACAGTAAATCAATATTATTATCTGTTTACAAAGCTGTCTTCCTAGGGATGCTGTGAGCTACTTGCATGAAAATACCAGGTTTTTGTTCTGTTGATTCCTTCACTTCATCCCAATTAGAAGTCCAGGCTAAGAATACTTCAGGAAATTATTTTATTTTACTGTTTCAGTGGCTACAGGTTAATGAAACATTTACCAGTGTCAATGGAAGAATAAAAGCATAAATATATGAGAAGCAAAGCGAATGATTCAAACTATTATAGGAAAGTAGCTTCAAAAGTAATCTAATATTTTTTTTAAATGCAAAAAGCTTGATAAGGGAAATGATCCAATATGAGAACCAGTAAAAATCATTGCAAAAAGAATGGAGCCAGAATTTGTGTATCTTCTGGGTTGTGATCCAGTGGTGAAGGAGCCAGATCAGAAGTTGGTTCAGGTTGCAGGCGTGACAGCCTGGCAAGTGCTTGCCATGTAGGCAAGAGGTTGAGGGCAAGATAAGATTAGGTGAGGACATGTACTATCATGGGTAAGCCAAGTTCAAGTCTTAGGTAGTTTTAAATTCTTCCTTCTTTTGGAAAATAAGGACTACTAAGTGAGTGCTGGAAACTACAGAGTGTGAAGTATTAGCTCATAGCACTAGGCTCACTTTTAATAGCTGTTTAAAGCAAACTAGATTTAACCCATTAGATCTCAAAATATTGGAAGGCATGAGAGTCACTAAGAATGCTTGTATGCTTAGGCTATTCTCTTGCTCTCTGTACATCCCTTGCTCAACCACTCCCTGCCCACCTACACCCTACTCACATCCTACTGACCTTCCTTGTTAATCACTGAATCTAATCAATAAATGCCTACAAAACTTGTCCCTGGCCCCAACTAGTGATTCTTCCAATCTTTTTCTTCCTTTCCTTTGCTTGCTTCCTTCTTTTTTTTATTTTTTTTGGATTGGAGTATAATTGCTTTACCACATTATGTTAGTTGGTGCTGCACAAGGAACCGAATCAGTTATATGTATACACATATCCCCTCCCTCTTGGACTGTCCTCTGCCCCACCCCCATCCCACCCATCCAGGTCATCACAGACCAGGAGCTGAGTAAAGTAGATAGCTAGTGGGAACTGCTCTCCTAACCTTCTGATCAGAACATCTCCACCGAGATAGCTTATCAAAGGGGAATGAGGGATGCACTCCTCTATTGGTTTCTCTGGTGACTGATGACTAAGCCTGATACCAACTGCTAACTTCCCTCTCCACATCCTCTGGCCCCCTGCCAGCAGACTGCTGCCATGTCCTGCCCATTGTCTGCAGTGTCAGCTCAGGAACTTGCTTCTAACATGTAAGATCCCTCATTCATTACACCACTGATGTGTCTGCCACCGACTTTGAGATCTTTATTCAGTCTTATGGCTGGCCAAGCACAGAGCGTGCAGCCCAAGTGTAGCCATAATGCCTGCTTCTAAGCAACTCGTTGTTAAATGTTATATTGTTGTTATAATTTTATAACTGTCTTCATCATCATTGTCATCGTTATTCTTGTTTTTTACATTTGTACCCTGATCGTCCCACCTTGCCGATTATCTAATGTTTTAATCCCTTTGTCTTAATCTCTTCTAAATTATTAAAATTCACCTACAATTATCTTGATAACCCTTTACTGGGAGGGTTATTAGTTTCCTAGTGATATTTAGCTATTCTGTTGTGTTCCTCTTTCCATGGGATTTCCCAGGCAAGTATATTGGAGTAGGGTCGCCATTTCCTTCTCCAGGGGATCTTCCCAGCCCAGGGATCAAACTCACATCTCCTGCTTGGCAGGCAGATTCTTTACAGCTGAGCTACCAGGGAAGCCAAGCTTTTTATAGATATTATATATATATATAAGAATAGTATAATATTTTCAACATAGTGGCTAAGACTTGGTATTCAGACTTAAAATTTTCTTCTTATAACCCTGTTTCTAGTTGTGCAACAGGGTTATAAGCCTCTTTGGTGATTCATGGTTCTTCAGCTCATCTGCCTCTCCTTGTGCCCTGACTCATGTTCTTCATCTCAGTAGGATATTTCACTCCATACTTGAAACAGTAGCTTTAGCCTCAAAATCTTTGTCCAGTGTCATTTTGCATACCCCATAATAATCTCTCCTGTTCCTCATCACTGTGTCATCTTCTAATGCTCCTTCTGTGAAGTTCTATTTGTTGTTGTTGTTTGAGTTGCTAAGTCGTGTCCAACTCTCTGCGATCCCATGGACTGTATGCCTGCCAGGCGCCTCTGACCATTGTATTTCCCAGGCAAGAGTAGTGGAGTGGGTTGCCATTTCCTTCTCCAGGGCATCTTCCCTGCTCAGGGACTGAAAGCGCATCTGCTGCATTGGCAGTGGATTCTTTACTGCTGAGCCACCAGGGAAGCCTGATGTTCTAGTTACTCTCCTCCAAAATTCTGGGAAGTTATGTAACCAAATGCATCAGAACTTCCTGATAACACAGGCCTGAGAAGTCAAACTTTTTAGCCGCCTCATTACTGTTCTTGCCCTTAAGCCAGAGACTACCAGCAAGACACCTGTAGTTGAAAAAGTTGAGTTCGTTACCAATTGCAAATAGGAAAAAGTGTACCATGGGGTCAGAAGGCGTTAAAAAGAACCTCTTATAAAACTTGAACTTCGGTTGAGTGATCTGGGGAAGAGGGTTTAAGGAAGTAAAGCATTACTCTGAATTGAATGTTGTCAGGAAGCAGGGTAATTTTACAATTTGGTGCCTTAAAATGTCTTATTTAGGAAGAGGGAAGATAAGCCTGTCTTGGAAATGCAGCAGCAGTGACCCAGATTAGCTGGGAAAGGGGGACATGTGATGCCTGTGGCTAAGACAGTGTTCATAAGAGGTCTGTATTCAGGCATAATTACAGAGCGTTTTGTTTTTGTCTTGATTCTTCATGATCATAGAGTGTCCTTGCCTAAGGTTGATGTTCTGTGAAATTGCTTATGTTCAACATGAGGATACCACAGCCAGGTGTGAAAGCCAGGGCGGTGTCCAGAAACAAGACCCACGTGATAGCACTGGGCCAGGTCTTGGGTGTCAGGGGCTGTTTTCTCTCTCATGATAAAATTCTTTGCTACTTAAGTAATTAAACTTACTTCCATGAAATCCACTTTCCTCTACTTTGGTGATAAGATTCTAACAGTTCTTTGTAATTTTCTCCCTAAGCCCTCTGGTGTGCTCAACACATCGTGTATTTCAATACAAAATTTCATTCCTCTTAAGCTAGCAATATGATGATGATCAGTAAGGACCACAAAAGTAGATTGATCTATGTATAATAACTACAAAGGGCACAGATTGTTTAGGGAACTGATTATTTTTTGTACTTACACCATAATCACTAATTTGTTACGTAAATATAAACCACTGGCAGATAGGAAATAAGTGGAATAAAATTTTAATTTTATTTAGTAAAAGTTACTTGTGAAGACTTTAAAGTGTCTTTCCACTTACTATATAGAAAAGAGCTGAATAATCAGAGACTGTGGAATTTTGGAGTTGGGAATTATGAATCAAAATATCTCTGGAAATATATATCTAGGCTAAACATAAATGTGGTTAAAAAACTTTCTACTTAGGCATTCTAGATGCCTACTACAGAAGGTGAGATAATCTTTTCTTTTACATAATAGACTGTCATTATCATAAGTTTTGCTTAAAGAAAAGAAGATCTAATTAAGTGATTTAAGTTCATGATTGAATAATCTTTAAGTAATGTATGGATTTTAAATGAGTAGAAACTGACTAATGTCCCATACTAATAATTTGCTTTGTAACTTGTTACAGATATGTAGAGAAAGTGTTATGGGTGGAAGGCTCTGAAGAGAGAAGGAGATAAGGTTATATAAATCAGGCCTATTCTATAAGTCACACATGAAAAAATATCTTCCACAATGTAATATTTAATGTATTTATAATACTGCTAAATATAACACTTTTTTAACTTATACATATATGATCTTTAAACATGAGCTATTTAATAGGCTCAATATTACCAGTTTCATAAGTAAGATTAAGTTTCTTCATCTTTGAGTTTTTTTATTAGTTTTAGAATATAATAAAAGCAATAAAAAAGAAATAGTTACTTATTTTCCAACTCTGCTTTATTTATCATATTATCTTATTAGTAAGGATAAGATGTTTTGATTGAACTTCATGAAATTTGCCCTTTAGTTACCCTTGAAGATATGATCTAAACCAAGAAAGATGCTCATTTTTCATTTTCTCTTTACAATTTACTCTTCTGTATATGATTCTATTTCATCTTTCCTGTTTTCAAGTAGAATGTGTAGCTATGTTTTATGTGAACCAGAAACAATTATTTAAAACAGGAAATGGAACTTAAAAAGTTAAAATTCAAGTTAAATATTTAACTTTTAATTAGACTATAAGGCTTAAATCATTTTAAAGACTACAGATACTTGTCATGGGCCTAGAGGTGGGTTTGTTCACTCTTAGTACAATTGAGGGCAGCACTTTGGATCCTTAAATCTGAATGGTTCAATAATTAAATTACAGAAGACTCCTGATAACTGATTTAATTCTTCGTTAACTGTAATAAAAGGGAAATAATACAATAAATATCCATTGGCTACTTGGGAACTTAGTCTATTCCTGGAGTCTATTTTATGCAGGTCAAATTAGTTTAATGTGCTTTTAGATATGTGTGTTCTTTAATATTACTGTCTAGAAGTTTACTACAGATGAACTTAGACTACTGCTTTTTGTCAAAAGAAGTATTCTGAGTACCCATTTAAGCAGCAGGTACCTATCTGAAATGAAAAGGATTTAAGCCAATCAGTTTTCTTACCTGAAATATTCCTGCACATGGCGTGCTTCTGCAAACTCTTTAACACATCACAGATATTCTCAAAACCGTTGTTGTGGCTGATGCCAGAATGAAAAGGTAGCTTTCTTATTCTTGTTTACATATATTCCTTTCTTCTCGGAGCATATCAGGCTTGGAGGCAAACAGTGGCAATGGTTTTCAACTGCAAAAACTCTCCAGATGATTTCTTCCAGAGTCTCCTTTTTCCTCACTGTCATTAGGCTTAGATTCTCCTCTCTTCCATCCTATCCTTTTTGAACTGTCATAATGCATTTACATTTTACACATCTACTTGCCAAACAAGAAAGATTACATGTTCAACAAACAGCAGGCTCATATAATCATTTTTTTTCATTGTTTCTTTCCAACAAGGTCCAGTTATTGACTCTAGACTAGTAAGTAAATCAAAGGATCGATGTCTCCTGCTTACTCTTCTATGGCTGTTTGCAGTGGACCTCTCCATCTCTTGATCTTTGTTCCTCATGCTCATCCCCACATCTCTTCCCCGACTCGCATGAGGCTGAGCATGGCCCTAAGTCCACCAATCTCAGCCTGGAATGTGAAGTGGGGAAAGTGAGAAATTAGGAGATTAAATACTTCCTAATAGTAATATCAGCTGAAGTCTGTGCATGCTCTTGTTATCTGCTCTGCTGTTTGCAGAGCAAATACTATGTCACTTCAGTCTGAGCCAATATAAGAGAAGTGCCAAGTCCCCAGTTCCTTTGACCTTTAGTGTATTGTCTCTGCTTTTACCAGGACTGTTACTTCAGTTCTTACCCAGTTTTCATTACTTCTCTTTCTACCCTTGCTGTTATACTCCAGAGTACCATCAAATAAAATAAAAGCTTAACCAGAATCTCTCTCCCACTCATGATGATGGCTGTAAGGGCATGCTTTCGTTTTACAGCCCTCTTTGCCACAGCTGCTGCCATGAACTGCACCATTTTATGCATTAATATACGATATTTGTTTTTCCCTTTCTGACTTATTTCACTCTGAATTACAGTCTCTAGGTCCGTCCACATCTCTACAAATGACCCAATCCCATTGCTTTTCTATGGCTGAGTGATATTCCATTGTATACCTGTACCACATCTTCTTTATCCATTTCTCTGTTGATGGACATACAGGTTGCCCCCATGCCCTGGCTAGTGTAAGTAGCGTTGAAATGAATATTGCGGTACATGTGTCTTTGGGAACTATGGTTTTGTCTGGGTACATGCCCAGAAGTGGGATTGCTGGGTCGTACGGTAGACTTACTCCTAGTGTTTTGAGGAATCTCTCTACTGTTCTGCATAGTGGCTCTACCCTCTACGGTGTTTATTGTTTACAGATTTTGTGATGATGGCCAAACTGATTGGTGTGAAGTAATACCTCATTGTTTTTGATTTGTATTTCTCTAATATTTAGTGATGTTGAGCATCTTTTCATGTGCCTCTTGAGCATCTGTATATCTTCTTTTATCAATATCTGTCTGCTTAGGATTTCTGCCCCCAGCTTTTTTTTTTAATTAGGTTGTTTGTAATTTTTATATTGAGCTGCATGAGCTGCTTTAATTAGGTACCATCTGCTTATTTTTGTTTTTATTTTCATTACTCTAGGAGGTGGATCAAAAAGGATCTTGCTGCAATTTGTGTCAAAGAGTATTCTGCCTATGTTTTTCTCTAAGAATTGTATAGTGTCTGGCCTTACCTTCAGGTCTTTAATCCATCTTGAGTTTATTTTTATGTATGGTCTTAGGAAGTGTTCTAATTTCATTCTTTTTTCATGTAGCTGTCCAGTTTTCTCAGCATGACTTATTGAACAGGCTGTCTATTCTTCATTGTACCTTCTTGCCTCCTTTGTCAAAGATAAGGCAACCACAGGTGTGCAGGTTTATATATGGGCTTTATATCCAGTTCCGTTGATCTAAAAAGTAATTTCTAACATCACATTTCTGCTTCTTAGCTATAATGAAGAAGTTGTTGATGATCTATAAGGAATGTTCCAATGCTAAGTTTATTTGATCATCTATTGTGTGAATCTATGCTTCTGTTACCTTCTTCTTTAGTATATACTATTGCACTGAAGTTTCCCAAATATTTTTTTAAGTATTGACAAATGACCATAATTGCAACAGGAGAAATTTTTCTAGATTTACAGAGTAGGTGACTGCAAGCTAGTAAGCAACTGGCTATAATATCTTGGTCAAATTCTAAACAAAGAATTATACTTTTTGTGTTGATTTTCTGATTGTAGAATTATATAGCAAATGTTTGTAAAGATTTCAATAAAATTTTCAGGCTAAAGAGAAATGATGCAAATAAAATGGTTACTGAAATTTCTACACAAATCTCCTACCAGAAACATGAACTTAACAACTGCTGCGTTGCTTCAGTCGTGTCCGACTCTATGCGACCCCATAGACGGCAGCCCACCATGGACCCCGTCCCTGGGATTCTCCAGGCAAGAACACTGGCAACTATCCATGCCCAAAAATACCTTCACAGAAGCTCAGGATTCCAAGTAAGGGACTATAGTACCTGGGTCAAGGAGGTACTGTATTTTGAAGAGATTTTAAGAGATACACAATGGATGGCCTCAAACTTTTTAAAGCAGGAAATAAAACTTTATCCTGAGAAGATAGGTTTCCAGGGGAATACTTAGGAAAATGAAGATGCCACAGCAAAACCAAAAGAGTGAAGGCAAGAGTTACGAGATAGGGAAAAAGTAAAGGACTGCTTAGCACAGCTCAATTCAATTATAATCTTGTCTTTAAAATGTATATAGATATCAAATGAATGTTTGTTAGTTTTTTAAAAGACCAAATGGTATTTTAAAACTTAAAGAAAAATAGACAATTGCCTTATTTTTCCCACCCTGTCCCATTCCCCATGTTAAATTTTAGAATCCTGAACTATTTTTAGATGACATACTTAAAATGTTCTTGATTTTTTTCAAAAAAAAAAAAAAAAAACCAAACCTGTTTTGTTTAATACAAGTTCCTCCTGTAGAAGAGAAGGATCTAACTTTTATGTATTAAATACAATACCACTCCATCCATCACATCTATATACATACTTCTCATCTTCCACCTAATAGTGTAGTTATTTTTCTAATATTATTGACTGTGTAAATCATTATTATAGATTTTCTGAGCAGCAGAGCCAAGAAATAAACAATGAGTGCTTTCTTTCTGCTGCAATTTATGTTTTCCTGGTGATAATTGCATCCTTAAATCCTTTGTCCTCCTGGTCCAATATTAACTGGTTTTTGTTTTTTTCCCCTTGACCTGTGACATAATTCTTACCATGAAACTTCCCTTCTGCTGTTCCTGGAAATTCCCTATGCCTCTCATTTGTTGTATTAGCTATTTCCTTAATTCCCTGTCTTCTTTTACTTCCTTGTTTCAGTAACAGTTATATTCTGAGATTTCTTGGGCTCCTTATAAAACAGTAAAAGAGAAGTAAAATTTAGGACCTTGTGTATATTAAAATGTCTGTATCTTCCTTCTTGAAAATGTGTTTGCACTGAGAATAACAGCTGGAGATAATTTTTGGACATTTTTGAAGAGATTGCTATTTGACTTGTAAATCCCCAGTGCTGCTGTCTGCTGTCTCTTTGATTCGTATGTGACATTACTCTCAAGCCCACCAGAGGTTTTTAAGAATTTCTCTTTATTCTTGGTACCTGTGATGTGAAAACAGGCAGCTAGGTCATAGCCTGTGGCCCTTTACATCCACTCTGCTGTAGATGGGTGACTTTCTGCACTCTGGGGATTTAATGTCCTTTGATTCTGGAAAATATTCATGCATTCTATCCTATTTCCACACTTTGTCTGGTTTTGTTTTCTCTGGAAACCCCATTATGTGGATGTTGGGTCTATTCTATCGCTAGCTACTCTAATGCTGCTCCCGCGGCTCCTCTGTCCTCAGATATCCCAAATGCTTGCTCCACTGCGTTACTTCTACTATCATGGTTTCCTTTTTCCAGATTGCTGCCTTTTATTTATGTGGATTTTAGGATTTCATGGTTTTCTTTTTAAAGTGATTCTTTCCTATTTATTTTTTAAAATTATGATTAGAATTTTTAAATGTACTTTTTACATTAATATTTTAATTTTTGGCTGTGCTGGGTCTTCATTTCTGCACAGGCCTTTCACTAGTTGTGGTGAGTGGGGACTACTCTCTCTTCGTGGTGGCTTCTTTTGTTGTGGAACACAGGCTCCAGGGGTGTGGGGTTCAGTGGTTAGGGCTCCCAGGCTCCAGAGCACAGGCTCGGTAGTTGGGATGCACAGGCTTAGCTGCTCCAAGGCATGTGGGATCTTCCTGGACCAGGGATTGAACCATGTCTTCTGCATTGGCTGGTGGATTCTTTACCACTGAGCCACCAGGAAAGCCCCATGGTTTTTTGTTTGACTAGTTTCATAATATAAAATTGTCTCTTAGTTGTCTGATGATAGTAACCACAAAAATATTTTGTGTTTTTTATCCCCTTTTCTTGTATTCAACCTTATTGTTTGTTTGTATTTAACTTTTTTCATGCAAGTCAGAAGTATTCCTCAAATGTCTGGTGATTGTCCATTTATATTTAAGATTGTGGCAAAATGAATACAGATTTCATTCTAGAGTTGCACTGTCCAATATGGTAGCCACTAGCCACAAGTGACTATGGAGAACTTGAAACATAGTTGATCCAGATTGAAATGTGTTCTAAGAGTAAAGTAAAAACCAGACTTTTAACACTTTGTGCCCCTGCAAAAAAATCTCATTAATAATTTATGTTGATTTAAACGATAGTATTTATGATGTTGTAGTAAGTTAAAGATAATATTAAAAGTGAAGTGAAGTCTCTCAGTTATGTCCGACTCTTTGCAACCCCATGGACTGTAGCCTAATAGGCTCCTCTGTCCATGGGATTTTCCAGGCAAGAATACTGGAGTGGGTTGCCACTTCCTTCTCCAGGAGATCTTTCCAACGCAGGGATTGAACCCAGGTCTCCCTCGCTGTAGGCAGACACTTTACCGTCTGAGACACCAGGAAAGTAATATTACCTGTTTACTTACATTTACTTCAATGTGGCCACTGGATATCTTAAAGGGATATTTAGCACGAGGCTTGTCTCATACTTGCACCAGACAGTACTACTCTGGATTGAGAAGAAGGTCCTGATCATTGCACCATGCTCCCTGACTTCCTCCCTGCCTCACCTAATAAGTGGTGTCAAGTGTTTTCTCCTGTGCCAGTTTCCCTAGAAAGGAATCCTGTAATGTTTTGCTTGATAGAGTTCTGGAATAGGTAGTGGAAGAGAAATCAGTGTGTGGGCTTAAACTTTTTTCAACATGGATCTCCCTCATACCCCTGACTGGCCTTCCTTGTCTTAGGTCCAGAAATCTCTTACTCCATGTCTCAAAAGAGGAAACACCCCACCTTCTGACAGATGAGGAGGAGGGAGAGTGAGCAGGCTGTGTAAAGCATATGGAGAGAAGATTTAGGTTTAGGACTTCCTGAGATATTCAATCAAGTTAAGACTCTGCTTTCCGTGCACCCCACGGTCCTATGTGGACTTACACAGTAGATTCTTTTTGCTTCTGCTCTAGGTGAACATGTTTAGAACCTGACATGTAGGATGTTTGAGCAATTACCATTAGTCCATTATGCTTTCTATATGTTGACTGGTTTCTTGTCTTCACTCATCTAAATCTTTGAGCTGAACATGTGTGTTCCTATTTTTATAAATTCTACAACTTTCATTTCAATGAGATTTCAGATGCAAGGGAAAATGTATTCCACCTGCCACATTTAACCAGAGGTCATAATTTTAAATCTTAATATCTTGTTATTCCCCTCTATCTTTTTTGTCAGATTATACTCAGGTACTTAAGTCTCCTATAACCTGCTCTAACATGTCCATCTCTCTGTAGATAGGAACCTTTATGCCAAGCCAGGCTTAGCATGTGCACATGCCTTTTTCCAACCATACCAATTACATTTCTAAATGATTTATGTGATTTATCTAATTTTATTTGCCATGAATCCCACTTCCTTCTACTTTTGTACATTTAGCTCATCTTCTAGGGAAGATTAAGGATGTAAGAGTTCTATGAACATATTCTTAGGAATTCAGTCCCCACTGATCTCTTTCTTAGCTAAACTTCTATCATGTGTGTGTTTCCCACAATTTATAGTTTTTTATACTATGATAAATTACACTGTGAGGTATTAATCCACATGGTTTTATTCTGCCCACTTCATTCTCTTTTCTAACTGCAAGATATGAAGCTGCAAATTGAGGGAGAACTTTTAGTGGACACAAGGAACTGAAATTCAGTTACTATTCAGTCTTATTAAAGACTAGGAAAACAGGTGTGCCCTAAGCATGGATAAAAGTGGAAACACAGAGTTTAGACATGAACGAATCCCAGAGAGCTGCTGTGATCCGTTCTGCAGCAGACTCACTCCAAAAGGCAAGTTTTCTTCTCTCTTTCACCTCTCAAGTGGGAGGACCTCAGAACACAATTGTTACCAGAGAGAACAAGCCTCAGAAAACACTGCCTCCGAGACTACGGCAGTGGAGTGTCCGGGGCTGTGTGTGGTGCGTAGGCTGCTGTTTAGAAGCAGATTCATGGAGCCCCTTGGACCCTAACACTGAGCTTAAGGCCCCTGAAGGTTATGCAAGTTAGTTGAGAAAAAGAAAGGCACCACCTGCAAAGCGCTCAAGGCTAGAACAAGGGAAAGTCATAGCCACAAATTTTGAGAGGGCATGCTCTGTGCTCTCATCTCTTTCTCTGAAAATAGCCTGTACTGAGAAAAACCAGAGTTTTAAACTTGAAATGACTGAGGAACAGCAAAAATTAAGTTTCTTAAATGTGACTAAACATGCTGCATCAGACAGAATGGAGGTTTGAGATAAAATGAAATTTAGTGCAACAAAATTTTGTTTTTGCACACCTGAGCCTGTGACTGTAAAACTCATTGCCATTTTGGTAATATATAGTATACAGCCATTCTCAAAGTTTCTTTCTCACAAAAACAAACAAACAAAAAAGAAAACCTTTTCCAGGTAACCATGATTATTTTTCTTTGTTTTAGATTAATTTTATATTTCACATTCCCTTTGTCAGGTTAAACAGTTTTGTTTCCCAGAGTGATAGAAACTTGGATTTAATTTTTATTTTGAACTTTGATTTTGAAAACTTAACATGTAATATTTTCTCCTTTTAAAGAATTATACCCATCTAGGGGACAGGAGATGGTCTTGATTTTGAGTTGATTGTATATACATACACATGTATATGCAATTTAAGCAAATAATTGTATTATCAAGATGGTATGACAGCCCAATATTTAAAAATGGCTGCTTTAGAGAAGAGCTAGAATTTTGGAAGCTGATAGTTATTTCCTAATATTTATTATTTGACAAGTAAAGTTCTCCCCATATTCCGATCTACTTTCACTGGCGCATTCTCTTACTTGCAGACAAAAGTGTCCTAAGTGATACAACCATAGCTTGGCATTCTCTGACCTTGAGCAGGTTACCTGACCTCCCGGTCCTTTTGCCTCTCAGTCCTTCGGTACTTTTCAGCTCAGTTCAGTCACTCAGTCGTGTCCGACTCTTCGAGACCCCATGGGCTGCAAGGCACTTTTACTATTTGTAATGTTAGGGAAACAACAGTTCTTACTTCAAATGATGGTTATGAAGATTAATTTAGATAACCCACATAGAGTCCTTAGAAGGGTGTTTGTCCTGCAGTAAGTGCCCTCAACGTTAGCCATTTGTATTACATGACACACTTTGGGCTTTTAAAAAAAAATGTGCTTCTGATAAGTTTTATCATTTCACACATTAAACACCAAGTGGCTTTCCAAGGAATAAAAAATGGTGATGTGATTATTTTCAAAGTCAGTCAACACACAACAAGAATTTGTCAGGTGCCCTCCCTAACATTCTAAGTAAGATAAGTTCGATGACTTTTAAAAGCACTCACCGTATGTATACATATATCCTGTCTTTTTTTTGATAGCCTTTCCATTTAGGTCACCACAGAAAACTGAGTATAGTGTTCCCTGGGCTGCACAGTAGGGGCTCATCACTTATCTATTTTATACGTGATATTTGGAGCGCCTTTCTATCTGCTAGATTTGACGCTGCCAGATTCAAAATGATTTTTGCTCAAATAAGCTCAATATTTAAAAAATATAAAAGTACTCATCAGAAATAGCTTTGGTTACATAGAGCCTAAAGAAGACAGGACATTAGACCCCATTTAGGTGGTATTTTCAATTAGACCTAAATAATTATTTGGCCTGTAATCTCATTCTACAAGGTTTCCCATACACCTGAATGTTTCCTTGTGGGTTTAAACATGGAAGTTCTATGAATTTCAGGGCAAGAAGAGTCTGGTCCCTGTCTCCAAGGACTTTGGGAGTTACCTATTGGATGGAGGAGAGCAAGACTCTGCTTTTTTTTTTTTTTTTTAACACCAAAAACATTTTGCAATGGGGTATAATCGATTAACAATGTTGTGAAGTTTCAAGTGAGCAGTGAAGGGACTCGGCTATATATACACATGTATCCATTCTCCCTGGAGAAGGAAATGGCAACCCACTCCAGTGTTTTTGCCTGGAGAATCCCATGGATAGAGGAGCCTGGCAGGCTACAGTCCTTGGGGTCACAAAGAGTCAGACATGACTGAGCGACTGAGCACACCCATTCTCCCCCAAGCCCCACTCCCATCCAGGATAGCACATACCATTGAGCATGAGTTTCATACGCTAAGCAATAGGTTTTTGTTGGTTGTCCATTTTAAATATAGCAGTGTGTACATGGCCTTCCCAAAGTCCTTAACTATCCCTTCCCCCCAGCAACCACGAGTTCATTTTCTAAGTCTGTGAGGACTCTGCTTCTTATTGCCTAAATTCAGTTGAGCAACAGAGAAGAGAGAAGGAGTCCAGGACACACTGCCGGACAGAGGCCAGAGGGAGGGTTACACAGAGAAAGAACGTGCTGCCCTCATACTGCCTCTGGGTCTGGTAAGCTTCATACAGCTTAGAGTTGAATATGATCAGAAAGCATTATAACTGGCTGGCACCAGTAGAGTAGATTTTAAAATGAATGACCTGAGATTGTGAAGAAAATCTTTTTTCACAGAGATAGCCTCTTTATTACCATTATCAATGATACCAGTGATCACAATAAGTGCATATATTTCATCTTGTTTGATCCCCATGGTATTACGAGATAAATATTGTTATCGTCCTCATCTTTTAGAGGAGGAAACTGAAACACAGAGAAGTCAAGCAACAGGTTCAAGACCATTTGGGATACTCACTATCAACCCAACAACTTGTCTCCACAGTCTGCAACCTTACCCACTCACTCTCTGTCCCAAAGTTCCTCTGCAGAACCCAGACTATCAACATGTGTCCCAGAGTACGAAAAAAGAATAGACCCAACCAACCATCAGGGACCCTGCCTTGTCTGGCCAGAGCCAATTGATCAATAGATGTCAAGCTAAGCAAGTTTTTACAAGACAAACCCCCTATGTGGACAATTGCTATATTTTGGCTTCATAAGAAGTCAATAGTTATCAACTTATTTGCTTGCCAGACCCAGGGCAGTCTGAATTCCCTTTTTTCCTGCAGCCCAAAGGACTGCCCCTTTCCCCATCTCAAGTCTCTCTGTCTCTCTTTCTTTCCTGTACTCTCTTCTTCATTCTTCCTGTTTACAAAGATAAAAAATACAGGTCACAAAAGGTTATGTGTGTGTGCTAAGTTGCTTCACTAGTGTCTGACTCTGTACGGCCCCATGGACTGTAGCCTGCCAGGCTCCTCTGTCTGTGGGATTCTCCAGGCAAGAATACTGGGGTGGGTTGCCATTTCCGCCTCCAGGGGATCTTCCCGACCCGGGAATTGAACCCCTGTCTCTAAGTCCCCTGCACTGGCGGGCAGTTTCTTTACCAGCAGTGCCACTTGGGAAGCCCTACCAAAGACTGTAAGATAATTTAAGTTGTAGACTTAACCTTTCAAGTCAGATATACCACCGATACACTCCCTTTTGCTTTTTCTTAGAAATTTTTACATGTCCTTCTAATTTAATTCAGCACTTCCCCAAATGTCTTTATGAAACACTGTTCCAGTAGATGTTAATAAAGATATCCTAGGGTTACACATGGTCAAATAAGTTTGGGAAATAAGGCATACCAGGACCTTCTCTTGGAGCTGTGTTATGAGAACAGTAAGACTGAGAAATCATGAAGTAAGGAAACTGTTGAATATGACTTTTAATTTAAATTTCTGGGTCCTCTGATGTATTAGGCTCAGGTTTTTTGGTTGTTTTTTTTTTGGTATTGGAGTATGAAAAAACTTTTAAAGTGAGAGGAACAAAAGAGATTAGAGGGAAATCCATATTTCTAAAAAGTTAACTTCTGTGACATAATGCCACAATATAGACTATTCATATTTTAAGAATGTTTTATGGTAAAAATAATTGAACCAAGAAAGTTTTATTTCAAAATATTTTTCCTCTGTGCTTTCAAATGGAAATAAATTCTCCCCATGTTTATCACTTTTTAAAAATGCATTGGTGTTTCTGTCTTATTATGAGTTAGCAATTATACAACCTCAGGTTTCTTATTTCCTTAGCCGCGAATATAAATGTTTGCTTTCTCTAACCCCTAACATTCCCAGTAAGGTGATATGCTTTACCTGTAGTAAGAGACATTTGTTGTTGTTCAGTTGCTAAGTCGTATCTGACTCTCTGTGACCCCATGAACTGCAGCATGCCAGGCTTTCCTGTCCTTCACTATTTACCTGAGTTTGCCCAAACTCATGTCCATTGAATCAGTGATGCCATCAACCATCTTATCCTCTGTCACCCCCTTCTCCTCCTGCCCTCAATCTTTCCCAGCATAAGGGGCTTTTCCAGTGAATTGGCTCTTCGTATCACGTGGCCAAAGTACTGGATCTTCAGCTTTAGCATCAGTCCTTCCAATTAATACTCAAGGCTGATACCCTTTAGGATTGACTAGGTTGATCTCTTTGCTGTCTAAGGGACTCTCTAAAGTCTTCTCTAACACCACAGTTTGAAAGCATCAATTCGTCGGCACTCAGCCTTCTTCATGGTCCAACTCTCACATCCATACCTGACTACTGAAAAAAACCATAGCTTTGACTATATGGACCTACATCAGTAAAGTGATGCTGCATTTTAATACACTGTCTAGGTTTGTCACAGGTTTTTATCCAAGGAGCAAGCATCTTTTAATTTCATGGCTGCAGTCACCGACTGGAGTGATTTTGGAGTCCAAGAAAATAAAATCTGTCACTGTTTCCACTTTTTCCTCATCGATTTGACATGATGTGACCAAATGCCATGATCTTAGTTTTTAAAGAGTTGAGTTTTAAGCCAGCTTTTTCACTCACCTTTTTCACCTTCATCAAGAAGCTCTTTAGTTCCTCTTCACTTTCTGCCGTTAGACTGGTATCATCTGCATATCTGAGGTTGTTGATATTCTCCTGGCAATCTCAATTCGATCTTGTGATTTATCCAGCCCAGGATTTCACATGATGCACTCTGCATATATGTTAAATAAGCAGGGTGATTATATACAGCCTTGACGTACTCCTTTGCCAATTTTGAACCAGTTCATTGTTCCATGTCCAGTACTAACTGTTGTTTCTTGTCCTGCATACAGGTTTCTCAGGAGGCAGGTAAGGTGGTCAGGTATTCCCATCCCTTTAAGAATTTTCCACACTTTGTTGTCATCCACACAGTCTAAGACTTTAGTCAATGAAGCAGATGGTTTTTTTTTGGAATTCCCTTACTTTTTCTGTGATTCAGCAGATGTTGGCAATTTGATCTCTGGTTCCTCTGCCTCTTCTAAACCCAGCTTGGACATCTAGAAGTTCTTGATTGACGTACTGCTGAAGTCTAGCTTGAAGGATTTTGAGCATAATCTTGCTAGCATGTGAAATGAGTGCAATTATACAGTAATTTGAACATTCTTTGGTATTGCCTTTCTTTGGAACTGGAATAAAAACTGAACTTTTCCAGTCCTGTGGCCACTGCTGAGTTCTGCAGATTTGCTGGCATATTGAGTACAGCACTTTAATAGCATCATCTTTTAGGATTTGAAATAATTCAGCTGGAATTCTATCACCTTCTCTAGCTTTGCTTGTAGTGATTCTTCTTAAGGCCCGCTCAACTTCACACTCCAGGATGTCCAGCTCTAGGTGAGTGACCACACCATTGTGATTGTCCGGGTCATTAGAAAGTTTTTGTACAGTTCTTCTGTGTATTCTTGCCACTTCTTCTTAATCTCTTCTGCTTCTGTTAGGTCCTTGTTATTTCTGTCCTTTATTGTGCCCATCTGTTCATGAAATGTTCCCTTGGAATCTGGTAAGAGACACAGAAATATACTAATATATTTTTTAAAATTTATATTCCTTATGCAATAAGAAATCTGTATCTTAAACACTTTCCCCTCGATACTTAGTCTGACTAATATTCATTTTAAAGATCATTGAAATCCCTCCAAAGATATATTATATATATACATATATATACACATATATGTATATACACATATACATACATATATACACACATATATATATATCTTATAAACTTAGATAAATTTAAATGAGTTTTAAAATCTAATAGCACCAAATAGTAACATAACAAAAAACTTGTAAAAGACATCCAGTATGGTTTTCTTTTCTCAATATTAAGTAAAAATTTTTGTGCTTTGAAGCAGAATTTCTAGTTCTTGTGCAACAGAAGTTGTAACTTTTTGCAGTTTAATAAAAATTTATTTTAAATTCTAAAGTGAAACTACACATTGTTCCCTAACAGTGCCTAGAAAAAGTGGACACTCAATTAATTTGATTTAATTTTTTTAATCTTATATGTTTGTTGCCACAGCAGCTTTTCATATTTTTTCCCTTGAAGTCACTATCCTCTGGCAGAAACTGCCATATCTTACGAAAGATGGAGAAATAGTCTCTGCCTTTATGTGAGATGACGTGTCCTTTGTGTTAGTCAGTACTTGGTGACTGGTCTCTGACTCATGCTTGAGGAAGAAGCGACAATGTTAGGTTCTCTATGAAGCTTCACCTTCTAAAAGCTACCCGCTTTGTAGGTTTTCCCACGGTACCATAAACCTTCCGTTAGACCATCTATTGTACGATTTCATAATAATTTTTCTATGTGTCTGCCACTCCATAAAGCTAGAGTTTTATTTTCATAATTTCTGGACCCAGGAATATCTGGTGCCAAGGAGGAATAGTTTCTTAAATTAAGTAATTCTGTGAACCAATGAGTTTTTAACTATAATTTGTATATGAAAATAATAATTCTGAAACATCAAAGTAGCATAGCACAATGCATCTGCTGAGAGATTTATACTGACACAAGGTAAGGATTTAGATAAGGGCAAAAAAATGCTTTCATGATCATGCATCCTTATGTCTTCTGACTAATCTTTGATATTACTTGTCACCTGGATGCATAAACCAAAGGTGATCCATTTCATGCAATTGCTGGAAATCTTAGCATTTATCTAATTTTTCTAATTTTCTCTGTCAATTGTCTCCTCTGTAGGAATGTAGGTTAACCATACCTAATTACAGAATTTTCTATAGATTTAAATAATAACAGGAAGTATTTAGCCTGACAACTGATCCATAATAATATGTCCTCCCCCTTACCCTTTCCTAGACCTTTTCAAGTTGTCCTTATAAGGAGGAATAAATAGTCTTCTGTTTTTATATTTAATAATTTAATTTAGATAATTTTAAAAGCATATTTAAAATAAAATAAAATTTAAAAAGGCAAGAGCACTGGAACCCAAATAATTTAGAAAAAACTAACCTTACTCTAGTAACAGGGTACAGTATATGGGAATCAAAGAGGTGTAAACTATTCCAATTATCCAGGAAATTAATATTAAATTGACTAGCACTTCTGAAAGTATAATGGCATACAAAAAATATTAAAGTAATACACTAGCAAATATCAGGCCAGATCCTGGGAGAAGATATGCGAAATACAAAAAATAAAAATAATAAAAAGAAACATCAGGAGGAAAAGAGAGGAATATTTTAGTTGAGGGGCTTTGTTTCTTTAATTACTCTTAGGGCAATGTAAGACAAGCATTTCCTCAGATCCCTGAAATTTTATCTGTTAAATGTTAAGATTAGATGATTCTTAAAATTCCTTCACATTTTGTAATATAAAGTCACGAGCAAGAGAGAAAAAACGTGTCATACATGGAAGTGGGTGAAAGGTCTTTGAACTAAGAGTCACAGCTATTTATATCGGAGTAAATGTGGATGTCCCGTGAGCCCAGAGCCTTGTGGTTGTCTCCTCTAGAATCCTTATGTGTAACCGTCCTCCGTGTCTAAGCTGCATCTCTAGAATATGAGCTCCATAAGGTAAGTGTTGCTGAACTATCCAAGCCAATTTGGGCACACACTGTTACGGGGTTATCTTGGTAGCTTTCAATAAATAACAGTGGGGAGAACTACAGATCTTTCTCAAAAGATGTACAAAGAAAGCCCTCTCAGTATTGGCTTCTAACAGAAGCAGTAAAGGAGCAGTTAAGTGGCGAGGTTCCCCAACCTGCTCCATGGGATTTGTGAAGTACCCACTCTCTGTCCTTTTAAGTGTCCCAATAGTTCTCGCCTGGAAGTTTCATCAGGGGCGCACACAAAATGCTAACTATAGAATTCAGCTAACTGTCCAATCCCAGTCAGGCAGCCAGGAATGCCCTGAAATCAAGAGCTAGACAATGAACTTGATGGGTTTTTATAGCCTGTGATGTAAGGATAGAGATTTAGCCAGTAATTTTTCTGGTCAGTTCATAAATCTTTGAAACCATTAATTTCACCAGTGAAAACCTCTCTGTTATATTTATTGTGAAAATTTCCAGATTTAAGGAGAAAAGGCAACTAAAATACATATTTCGATTACATGCTAAGTAAACAGTTCTAGAATGAATATTCTCAACTAGGTTAGCTGTCCACTTAGATTAAAAGTATTCAATACTTCATCACTGCATTTTATTTGCAAGGTTTTGAAGTACATTACAGAAAATCTCACTGGAAGGATCAGGCTTTCCTCTTCTTGATGACAGGATTCTAAGAACACAGTGGACACATAACAGATTTTCATTAAGTATGTGTGTGGGTGTGTGTATGAGGATACATGTCATCAACTTTAATCCTTAGAGAATTAATGCCTTAAGTACTATCAGGAAAATCATATATTTTTGTCTAATTTAGCATATACTGTAATGGCTTGATTTGCTTTTAGAATATATTTATCTTAGTTTCTTCATTCTTATGAGTTGCATATATAATAGCATAGTCACCAAACATTGCTAATCTTACATGGCAAAAGAACGTCATAACTAGCAAAAACTTGAGCCTGTCCATTTTGCAAAACCGTGCCCAATGTTGCTATCATTTCCAGCTTTCCACAAACTAGAATATTCACTGATGCCTTGTTTCTTATCCTTAAGGCCAGTGTGCAATGTTGTTATGTGGTTCCTAGGAAGACTATAAAGTCCTACACAAAGACAAAGGATGAAAGCAGTCAAGGGAATTGCTATAAGAAAATAAGTAGGGATATCTCTGGAGAGGGAGTTGCTTCTGTGTTCCTTTAAGCATCACAGAGTAATTGTTTCTTTTTTAAGGAAAGAACCAAGAGAAGAGAAGCTCATTTTCAAGCTAGAGAGCTTGGCAAACACAAGCTGCAGGGTTTACTTTGGTTTAGGAATCCCACTGCCTCACTGGAGTGTCAATCAAAATTCCACAGCCATTCTTGGATACTTGGAGGTGGGGCTGACTGATGTACAGTGGAGATTTGACCCAGCACTTGAGGCAGACACAACAAGAGTCATCAGTGTTAATTTCGTTGTCCTCCAACCAGCATTCTGAAAGTGCGTTGACACTGGTGGCCTTGCACTTTTTCATCGGACTTCCAACTGGTAATTACACCTATATTATCACTGTGAAGTTATCTAACCTAACAAAGTAGGAATCAAAACCAGTGCCTGTAATACTAAAGTCTCTTACTTTGATCTGATTTTTGCATTGTTCTTGTCCAGTTTAAGTTGTATGTGCATTTTTTCTCTTCTTCTAATGAATAGAGTATATGAGATAGTATAGACATTAAGGAAGCCTGTCCCAAGCTTTTAGCTAAGAAGTTGTGTCTAAAAGAAAACAGAAGGAGTTGGTCAGCTTTTATAATTTTGCTACGATGTTGTCAGTAATAACTAAATATTAGGTGATAAGAGGATATTCAAAAATATTTGAAATTGTCTAAACCCTCCAACACACCTATGCTTGTATACATGCTACAATGGAGGAATATCTTAGTAGAGCAATATATTAAAAGATCAAAAGCTATCTTTTATTCTAAAGGAAATACATGCCCAGTAAGACAAATTATAGACGGCCACTTTTACCTGAAGAAGCAATTATGATGAGTAGTATTGTATATGTTTGGGACTCTCATATTAAGATTGTAAGGCAGAGCAGTTGTTCTTTCCCGTCTTGGAGAAAGAAGAATCTATCCTCCCCCATGGACAGGGAAGTCTTGCACAGGGAAGCCTGCTGCAGTCCATGGGGTAGCAGAGTTGGACACGACCTGGCCACTGAGCACCACCAACCAGCAGAGGTCACGGGCACTTTGTACTGGGACATTCCTGGAATGGATCTAGTCCACTAGGGGTTACTGTGACTTGCTAGACAGGTGACTTTGCAATTTTATTTTATCCTCAATTAGGGAAACTCAGTCATCATACTGCACACCTGACTGGGGCCACTGAATCTTTAATGCAATAGCTAACAGCGTATAAGCACTAACATTATAAAATTTGCCATTAAATTAAAGCCAGTTTTCTCTCTGCTAATCATTCTTATGAGGTTTTTCATGGCAAGAACAAGCTACATAAAATGACAATGGGAGGCAGAGAAAACCAGGTATAAGAATTAGGTAAAATTGTACAGATTCCAGACTTAATCATTTTATTGGTCACATAAAATTATTTCTATTAATGACATTTTATTTCAGCCTATATTAAGATACAGTGTTTTGTAGGAACAGACAGTATTGGCTCACCTTAATTTTATTTCATTGTGATTATCTTAAATAGCTGGAAACTGTAAATTAAAATTGGATGCAATGGTTTGCCTCAGTGAGTGCTATGTCAAGAGAGCAGACTAAAGAAAGTATTTAACATAGAAAAGGACAAGAAATGTTAATAAAAGCTCATTCAAAGGACAATTCACAACTTTGCTTGCATCTTAGAGGGATACAATTCTAACTGACATTTTGGTAGTTAATATTGTTACATAAGTATTCCAGACAATCCATAATTAAATATTTTGAATTAAACTCACAAATAATTGCAGACTTACAATTATGTATGTTACCTAAATGTAAATGATTACAAAACAAAAAAACTGAGATGCATGCTTTATAGGAATGTTACTAAACAGATATATTTATATATATATATAAAGTTAAGGACTTTATGAATGCCAGCATTATGTAAACCACTTTGGAGGGTTGGATTATGTGTTGAATCTTGTTTATTCATTCAACACACATTTGTTTGCCCACAACAAACTAGGTATTGATCAATTCCTATTCCTAATTTCATCCACTTAACACTTTGGGTAATCAGTTAATTCTCTAGTATGAATATCATTATTTAATAAATTAAATCTATCAATACAGGGGATGTTGTATAAGGGTCACTGCTCTACTGGATAATTGGGGAAACTCCCACTGAGATTGGTACCACGGTTTCTCAGATTTTCCCCTTAAGGATGATGAAAGATCAGTGGACTCCTAAGTATCTCAAGTCTGTGGAGCCTTAGGTTGCTTAGAAACCCAGTGACTATGGTCTTGCTATAGCAACCCAACTTATCAGTGAACGCAAAACTAACTTACTTGGCATTTTGCCAAATCTCCATATTTTTCTAGTATAAATATTCTGATCAGCTCTTTCAGCACATGACTGTTTATTATTCATACAATCAAGCTAAACAATGCTACGGTTCACCAAATTTTGAAAAGAAGAACTTATAATAGCTAGCAACTACAAGAAAATTAAGCTTAAGCTCACTATGTAATTTTAGTTACTTGAAGTTTGTTATGTCACCTGGTTATTATCCCATTGCCTAAATTTGATTATATATATGTGAGATTTGCACTAAATTAGAAGCATGGGAAAGTTAGGCTAGTACAGTGTATAATCTATGTGATAATAAAAAGGCTCTATAAATGACTTCTATTAATATTTATAAATCCATAAATTTATCCATACATGTATATGTAGTGCATTTTAATGATATGCTTACTTTGCATCATAAACCCCCTTTTCACATATAAATATATTTCTTTAAAATTATTTACTACATTATTTCTCTTTAAAATCTTAAGCCTTAAGTAATATGCTGTGTAATTTGTATACACAAATGTATTAGAAAATTAATTTATTTGGAAAGCACATTTTTCCAATAATGGAAAAGACTGGGGAATGTAATCTCATCATTAGTTTAAGTATTTGCTCTTTGTAGTATATTTTCAACTATTTGCCCCCTTTGATTTAAGGCATGTTTTGAGATTTTAATAGTATCTTCAGTTTATCAGTTTTTTACATTGTTGTTCAACAACAGCAACCTTCTCTACCTCTTCCTATGTAGGGATTGTATTTATCTTATCTCCCTATTGATTCCCACTCTCATGCTTATCACAGCCAACAGCACAGGTAGACCCAGCAGCCTCTCCTGAGACTAGAGTCCTATAAGGTTTGAGTTACTATCCTTTTCTCCTGGGTTTTGGCATTTATGCATTTTGTTTTGATATTTAATAAGAATTTGTCATATTAAAAATTCTCTTGAGAATAAAAGAGTTAGTGTGACTTAGGTTTTTATGGGATAAGGATGCATTTGCTATTTTCAGTTTTTCTTTACACTTCATTTCTACAGAATTGTGCAACTGATAAAATTTTTGACCCCTTTAGTATGTCAGTTTAATTGGGTAGTGCCCATGTTAGTGATGATAGATCTCATCTCACAGATGGAAACAAGTAGGAAGACAAAAATTGGGCTATTTTCATTAAATTAATTGCCATCAGAACAGAAAAGCCAGTTCTCAGGGGTCCTTGTTTAAGGGCCCAATGACTGGGCTACCCTGGCACCCTCAACAGGGGTGCATTTGTGCAAGCAGATAAAGGCCTATTTTTTAACAAAATAAGTGAGCAGTCCAGTACAAATGCACTAAATAACCCAAAGGGATCAAACTATTAGCAAGGGATCACATGTTAGCTTATAAAGAGATGGTAGATTGGCATGTAAAATTAGATGGTAGAGTATAATATTCAGGAGACTTAGAATTTTGATAGGCAAAAAACCCAATTCAAGAAATGATCTATATTTAATCATTATTTTTGGCCTATGGTTGAATTATTTTCATAAATTTTTGAAATCTTCACTTTAATCAACATGTATATTCCTGGCAATGAAGATATAAACATAATTGGTACATCTGACCATTTAAAATATTTGAGAAAAGCTTATCGTGTAGTGGAATGTCATTTGTCCTTGTACTGCAGTTACTCAATACATATCTGTGGACCAACAGAAGTAAGCCCTCCTTGAGAATAAATATTTTCCAATGTGGAAGAGCCAGCCTGTTTAATTCAGATAACCAGTTCTTTTAAATTCTATGTTGGATAGCTTGGAAAAGTAAATATATTCTTCTGCCAAAGTATTTAACATACCCATGTCTCTTTAATGTATGTTGTGATACTTGCAGTATAGGTTTTTCAGCATTTATTTGATGAGTATCTGAATACCTATTATGTGTCAGGAACTATTTTAAAATCTGGCATATAAAAGTAAATGTTACAGCACAGGTCTCAGTGAATATATTATGGAGAGTTCCACTGTGACCTTCTCCCTTGGAAGTCACAAATGAGTATATAATGAATTGAGCTTTTTTGTTATACTTTATATGAGTAGGGCATTAAAGCATTCTGGAGATATAAAGATGAATAAATATAGTCACGTGGCTTTTTGTATGTGGTTAACATTAAGATCTCTGCTTGTTGCACATGGTATACAAAACCATGTTGTAGGGACTGGTTATTTCCTTTTTTTTTAGGGACCTATTGATTAAATCACATTTCTTGATGATAGTTAATGAGCGAGAATTTTGGTTAGATGTTTAGTTATTTAAAATGTGTGTGATCTACAGTTCACATTTTACATAGAACCTCAGGATATGAGTTTGAGTGTTTTCAACTCAAACCATTGTATCAATTCAGGGACTTGGGGTCCAGCTTAACTGAAAACTTCAGAGTTAGCACTCTCTGGGCACAGTTGGATCAAACTGTGGGTTCTTCTGAACTTATCTGCTCTTGCCTGTTACTTGGGTGTTGTCTTTCACCCTAGTTGACCTTCCTTGAAGTTCTAAGATGGTTCCTGGAGCATTCGTGCATGTTTCCTTATTACAAATACATAAGAAGATGGGGAGAGAGAATAGTGAAAAGATCATTCCCACCCATACCGAAAAAAAGAGCATAACTTTTGTGAGTTCTGAGGAGATGTATGTTTTTATAACACTGAAATTCTTATAATGCTTTAACTTACAACAATTAAATAGGGATTTAATAAAAAAATATTAAATAGAACATTGACATTTTTAGAGGCAATATCATGTTCAGTTCAGTTCAGTCACTCAGTCATGTCCAACTCTTTGCGACCCCATGGAAATAGGTTAGTACCATGATAATACATGTTTTATAAAACAAAATATGGAGGAAACTTTTGAATCTTTTCTTCTGAACTCAGTATTGTGAGTCATCTCTGAAATCGAAGTCAGTTGCTCATGGTTTCTGGAACACAAGTTACTTCTAACTACATAGGATATACTAATGACCTGTTAGGCTAGGATAAGTTCTTGAAGAAACATTATGATCTTCCTTTCCTCTGGGAAATTCTTAAACATGTGGAAATATCCCTTAGAGGTTATGATTTAATCAAGAAGGCTGAATTTAGTTATATTTATTCCTTATGTTTCATCCTTAAAAACTGAAGCCAGTTCCCTAAAACATATCTCAACACATATGCAATGGAATTTTTAAAAAACTATGTTGTCTATTTTCAATTTTAAGTTTAGTCACCTAATATTGGATGAAGATTGTCTGATGGGATGACATTTTCAATGGTGGAATATTTTATCCCAAAAAGAAAAGGTTTTCCCCGTAATTAGTTTGCACCAAAAGACTTACAAAGAAAATCACCACAGTATTTTTTTCCCTAACCTACGTGACATGGCAAACAAGCCAAAGAAATTTCAGTAAACAGCACAAATTTAGTTTAATCTTTATTTTGTTTTAGTTTCATAGTTTAAAGAATTTAAATATTTCTACTATACAGGATGGTAAGGCGTGTGTGCACAGTTGTGTCCGACTCTTTGCGACCCCAGGGACTGTAGCCCGCCAAGCTCCTCTGTCCATGGAATTTCCCAGGCAGGAAAACTGGAGTGGGTTGCCATTTCCTACTCCAACAGGATGGTAATATGAGATTAAAAGAATAAGTGGCAGAATATGGTTCAGTTACAAGCAAAATGTTTTGGTAATATATGGAAATCTGTGATTGTATACTGAACTACCCCTGGAGAATGGATGTCTTTCACAACCAAACTACCAGTTAAGTGAGAGTAATGTGAGTGTATCAATACAAGGTGTGAAGGGCCAAATGAATTTATGGATTCTGATCATTTAGGAATAGCTGTGATTTTACAAGTATAATTGTAGTAAGTTAACTTGCATGCAACTCCAAATTTACATACCTAAAATCACACTGAATTTTGAAAAACTATTAGATAAAAAATGAGATGTCAAATAAAAATCAACTAGGATAGATAAACGCAAGGTAACCAAGGAAGAAAAAAGGAAAAAAATGAAAACTGGGAAGCTTGTGGAGGAGAGAAGTCTATCCTGAAACTTATAAAAATAGTATTTGGGGACAGGCTTCTTTATAACATGGGAAACATTTAGTGGTTTTTACTTTCGAGTTGCATGAAATGGTATGGTTTCCATGTTTTCATGGTCTTTTTTCACCTCCAAATATTACCTTCACTGTAGTCCTCTTTTCTACAACCTACTGTGATTATCCAGTTTTCCCTGAGGGGTTGCAGAAAATGAGAGGAAAAACAGGCTTGCAGCAGTCTTGGAACCTGTCCAGAAAATGTTTTTAGTCCTTTGACTACTTGGAGGACGGTGCTCCAAACCTTGTATACACAGATTGGAAAACAATGATAATCCCAATGTATTCACTCTGAACAGGAATTTTTGTGTGTGTCATTAACGAAAGGAATATTACAGAATACACTGAAACACACTGGGATACCGGAGGATCTCGATTCACATTTTATCTTTATCCGTGAACAGGAGGCATTGTGGAGTAGCAGAGTTTGCTTACGAAATACCACGACTGAATGCCCTTAAAGCCAGGAAAACAGTTGTTAGAACAATCTCTGAGGCTACATGTACCAAGCAGTGCAGAACCAGCAGGGCCAGCAGAGTCATTTGAGGGTGACATTCCACAGCAATTCAGATTCCCTAACTTGCTGTTTACTTTAAATCACAACCTCCTAACAAAGTGACGTTCGGGAATCTCTAAGAGGATGCATGATTTGAGTCCTTGGTTGCCTTTTGGAGAACACTGAGGATGACAGACACTTTCATAAAGACAAGGCTGATGTTACCTAAAGCTACGTAAGAACTGGAAGATCTCTTTTTACTTAACCCAAGGTAAATTCCTTTATCCAGACCACTGTCAATGCCCCCTCATGTGAAGCAAACTTTAATGTGGCTACTAACACGTGAGTGCTAAAATGAAGTTAAATAGGTAAGTTGAACTTCTCTTTTACTTAAAATTTACTAAATTTTGTGCAGATACTAAAGGGAAAGTGTTACTCTACCCCTGACTATTTGTCATTTGCTTCATTTAAGCAGCTAACCAAATGTGTCACGGAGAAACATGCAGGACAATTGCAGGGTTCTGCTAATTTAGAATTCTGAATTTTTATGAAATCTATCTTATGCATTAAACAGTACTAGTCTTCCATTTTTATTCTGTTTAGGTTTTAATGTTTATGGTTTACAGAATACAATCATGAAAATAAGATATATAGAAAGAATTTTAAATGATTTATAACATTTCCAGGAAAATATCTGCTTCCAGAAGTTTTATTACATATATTAGATAGATATACACTCTATATTTGGGTGTGCATGTATGTTACAAGAATTGGTTTGATTTTTCAAATTATTGTATGAGGCTTTGTTCAAAATGAAAAATATAATTAGAGTAAGATGTTCCAACTTTGAATACTTATGGATTCTTAGAAATCTTAATACATTTCAAGTTATCCGAAGAAGTTTATTTGAGAAGTAGACTCTAATTCAAACTCTTTGGCCTTTTGAAAGACAGAAAACTCAGGCTTTACCACAAGCAGATCTTCTCCTTAAGTCTCTGAGAACAAATCTGAGAAAATGGTGATTTGATTTGACTATAGAGTTTGATGGGCTTCCCTGGTGGCTCAGATGGTAAAGAATCTGCCTGCAATTCTGGAGACCTGGGTTCAATCCCTGGGTTGGGAAGAACCCCTGGAGAAGGGAATGGCAACCCACTTCAGTATTCTTGCCTGGAGAATCCCATGGTGGAGGAGTCTGGCAGGCTACAGTCTAGGGGTCACAAAGAGTTAGACATGACTGAGCGACTAACACTTTCACTTTAGGGTTTGACAGACTGTTTAATACTGCTGTGCCCCTCAAATGCAAGGTTTGTACCAAATGATTTTTAGAAGTGTCAGGGCAGAACTTTTGTCAGGGCTTGACTTTTCCATTTCAAGCAAACAGAAAAAGAAAGGCATTAGAAATGTACTATTTTCTGTGTGATGATTTCTAAAATTATTATTAAATGATATGCTTCTTAGAGCGTATTTTCTCAGCTTTAAAACAGGAATTTGATTATGCTTCCCTGTCCCTGGAAAATGTGTGTGTGTGCATGCGCGCACGTGTGTATGCATGTATATGAGTTTAACTCTTTCAGGAATCTGACACCCAAGTGTTATATATCTCCAAATTTAACAGATTATCAGTTGGCACAGACATCAACAAAATTGTTTAAAAGATGGACTAGAGTATGGTTAGTATGTCTCCTTTTTAGTAAATGGAACAAAATTACTGTTCTCATTATCCATCTGATTTCTTTCCTGGTTTTAAACATTCATCATGCTCTTCAACTTCTTTTTTCTGCTGGTATTTAAAAAGAGTGAAAAAAAAAAACCTTTAGCATTTTAAAGCATATCATTTTGATCAAGCCATCAGCCCATTAATGTGAACATGTAAATTGATTCTCTAACTCTTCTTAAAATTATTTTATTTCCTTTTTAAGACCCTACAGGGACTATTTATAACGTAGATGACACTTCTCAAAAGAAAACTTTGTTGTACCCTCAATTCAATGAATTTAGTATTTCTGCCACTGAAATTACAAATTAATTGCTCACATAATTTTTTAATCTTTTTTGGCACTGTTTAACTAAATCCTATATTTTGTTACTGATTATTGATTTTTCCCCCTACTATTTCATAACACCACGCTTTAAGGCCAAGCTATCCTCTTACTTGAAGATTTCTGTTGTTCCCTCCTAATTATTTCCCTTCCACTGTATGAACACAAATTGTACTGACAACTATGCAAATCTTAACACTTTCTTAAGTTTCTTAGTATTGTTTAAATGTTGACATTTCTCCACCTCCTCAGAGAGTTAAGTCAGCTTTGCAAACAGTTCAAATAAAGATTAGGTCTGCCAACATTTTCAGGCCTGTGGAATTTACATACTGGTATGGCCCTGCCCATATGAGAACTATCCAGATACAGAGAGGTGCTCCCGCTTTAATCTGTCTTGTATACCCGGCTCCCACCGTGGCTTCCAGGAGACACAGGGGAGAGCTTACATCATGAACGCAGTGGGCTTGTCAACACTTTGATCATGTGCTTTGATTCATTAGATGATGTAGCTTAAGTCTAAACTTTAATGACCCAGATATTCTGCATTATCCTTAATGATGACCTTTGAAATTTTCCTTTAAAAGTGATATTAAAAACTTCCATTTTAATCTCTTAAGCTTTCACTGGCATTATCATATCTATGTCTTATGCATGTAATAGTCTCTTTAAATTATGTACATGTGTATTTCATTCCTGTATGTGAAGCCCCACCTTGCCATACAAAACAGATAGAACCTGTCATTGGTTTAATACTTCCATAATGACCAGGGCAGCAATTGGAAAAATAGATATCTATTTATGTAGCACACATAATCATGTGTGCTATACATGTGCATAAATATGTGTGTGTGTAAATCTCCATGGTTAGTTACCCCAAGGATTAAAGTGATAAATATAATTTTGCCTTATGGTTTTACAATGGTAACTAAAGTTTTAAGATACTTTACAGTGTATCTGTGCAGTATTATGTGTTACAGGTCTTCAGAATGAATTTTATTTTTTTAGTTAATTTCAAAATAATTCTGTTAACTTAATTACAGAATACTTTCACTGTTCATTCCTTGTTTATTGTACTTAGATATTTTCTTTTATTAGGCTGTATAAAATTGTTATTCAGCTTGAACAAATGTGCTGAAAAGAATATGCAAATTAGGTATTGATCAAGAACTCATATATATACACACACACACACACATATATATGCATATATATATACACATTTTTCTTTCAGAAAAGACTATAGGCTCTTTAGTCAGTCTATCTGGGTTTTAATTATTATGGCACATAATAGCTGTATGACCTCAACTAGTTGTCTAAAAATATAGCAAGGTTGTATGATAGGTCAATAACATAACAGAAATGAGATACTTATTTCAACAACTGGCAGATAAGCCCTCAATACACGTTAAGTCTGTTATTGCATCATCATCATAATTTATAGGTCTTTGCTTAACCATACAATCTAGAATTGCAATGCATATGATACTAAAATTCTTTTCATTTGCTGAACTGTTAAAAAAAAAAGAGGGTCAATTAAAAGTTTTTATTTACTACATAGAATCTGTATAAAACTTTACAAATCTGCCATATGACCTGATTGTCAGCTTGAGGCTGTAGGTAGGTGCTGTAGTTACTCTCTTTGACAAGAAAGAAAATGAGAAATATGACTGTGGGCTGCTCATTCACAAAACCTATTATTGTTATTATTATTAATAGGGCTGTGGTCAGAACTTGGGCCATGCCATGCAATTCCTCTTCTATTATTCATTCACTGTATGCTTCTCAGATATGTTGCAATATTTATAATTACTCAATGTACTTCACTCTTCCTCTTTTACTTCACAAGTGTTACATTCCATGAATCAGCTAATCTAGAAATATATTCTAAAGGATTTTTGAAACCATAGAAATGCTAGAATAAAGTTTATTATTTTTCCTATTTTTGGAGAAAGCATTTCAAAGTATGACATAATACTTAAAAGGGAATTACTGTGAAAGTTAAAGGCATAAAAATGGAAATTATCAGTAATTTAAAAATTCAATAAAAGTTTAGTCCAAAAAAAATTTTTTTAATTGTCTAATGTCAGAAGACTGGTTATTTCCTTACTAGCTAATAAGGAAAAGATATCACAAATGTTTAAAATATAAATGCTAATATGCTTTAGACAATAGGTGAAACTTCACTCAAATATTTAGCAATAAAATAAGTACTTATTATAAACAAAGTTTAGTATGAGCCAGTGTGACTGATGTATGCTGCTGCTTCTAAGTCACTTCAGTCGTGTCTGACTGTGCGATCCCATAGAGGGCAGCCCACCAGGCTCTGCCGTCCCTGGGATTCTCCAGGCAAGAAGACCAGTGGGTTGCCATTTCCTTCTCCAATGCATGAAAGTGAAAAGTGAAAGTGAAGTCACTCAGTCATGTCTGACTCTGTGCAACTTCATGGACTGCAGCCCACCAGGCTCCTCCGTCCATGGGATTTTCCAGGCAAGAGTACTGGAGTGGGATGCCATTGCCTTCTCCAGACAGATGTATGAAGATGGGCCTTTTCACATATTGCTGTATACATGTATGAACAGAAATTTGGTAAAACTCCCACTGCCAACACAAGTACATACTTTTCACCTAGAAATTTCACTTTCTGCTAGTTACTAGTGTCCTAGCACAGTAAACAAAATTATATATCTACATAAATTTTTAGCATTGTTTTTGTAATATCAAAGAACAATTTGGTTAGCCAAAAAGTTTGTTCAGGTTTTTCCATTGTGTGTGTATGTGCATGTTCAGTAATGTCCAACTCTTTGCAACCCCATGGACTGTGGTCTGCCAGGCACCTCTGTCCATGGGATTCTCCATCCAAGAACACTGGATTGGGTTGCTATTTCCTCCTCCAGGGGACCTTTCTGACACAGGGATTGAATCCGTGTTCCTATGTCTCCTGCATAGGCAGGCAGATTCTTTACTCTGAGCCACCAGGGAAGAAAGGTGTAACAGAATGGAAAAAGAAAAATCAAAAGTTCTATTACATATGATATTGGTCATTTAAAAGGCAATGGTACATTCTTAGGACTATTTTTTCAATAATTGAGAAAGAAAACAGAGAATTAACACTATCAGTGATATGAAAATATCTCCAAGTCCCTTGATATTAAAGAGACAAGTTGTAGAAAGTGTGATTCAGTATATGGTTTAGTCCGTGTGTGTGTGTGTGTGTATGTTATATTTAAGTTTATACTTAGAAATCAGTAAAATGATGACTCTATGCTGCGTGTTTATGCTTATAAGTTTATAACATACAGAAGTGTATACTTATAAGTTTATATATATATGTAAGTTTAAAATTTATAAAATTCCTAGGTGGTGGTGACATACCTAATGTTGGTCACTTCTGAGGAACAAAACTGATGCTTGAATGAGACTTCTCATTTTACACCTTTTTATAATATTCAATATTTTTCACTTTTCCATATTACCTTAATGAATTCCCTAAAATAAAAATTTGCTTAAGAGAAAATGATCACATGCCAATCATTTATTAAGCAAACACTATATATGTCAAGGACTGCACTGAGCCCATCACATCACTACTCTCACCTTTGCAACAACTCTGAGAGGGAGCTATTTCCAGTAGCAACAAGTCGCACATTGTAGGAAGGGATGAATTCCAAAATCTGAGTTAGGTCTATTTACTTCCATAGCACATGCCCTTCATCTCAAAGCATTGTTTATCTGTGGTATGAACAAATAGTATAATAACCTCTTATCTCTGGCCATTCTCATTTCTTTCAAAAATATTGTTGTGGTTATGACAATCATGTGCATCCAGTCATTCAACTGATTACCAGCTATGAGCCTGCTCTGTGCTGCTGGGGCTTCAGCAGTGCAATAAACAGACAAGGGTCTCTCATTCCATGGAGTCAACATTCTAGCAAATGCAGAGAAAGGACCAGAAAAAAAAAAAATGTCAAGTGCTTGTCTGATGGTGCTGTGTGATCTCCAGTAATCAGAGCAGAAGGGAGAAAGGGACTGACTCCAGGGGAAGGGAAGCACTTCGTTGCCTCAGTCAGGCCGCTGTCAAGTGCTGCACACAGTCCACCTCAGTTAGTCCTTATTATGATTCTCTTATTTAGTGTTCTCCAATTTTGATTAAGAAAGTAAGAATAAATTGTTAGTTAACTCCTAATCCCCAGTCAATATAGCTAGTGGTAGTATATCGCAAGTCACTGTAGTCTGTCTGATCCAAATTCTAAGTGATCTTCCAGGTAAAAAGTTTGCAAAGCACTGTGCCTAAGTTGACTTAGCATACTGACAGTCTGAGCTTTCATTCTGCTACCTCGGTCAGTGTTCTAGTGGACTTACCGAAGGTAAGGTATATGCTCATATAAAAGTATCCCTTAAAAATATGGCATATACATAATCTTTTAAAAATGAAAACCCCAACATGCATTACTGAGAAATGGGTGCAGCAGTTTTCTGCCTTGTTTTTCAAGGTGAACGTTTTGCTCAAAATACAGACACGATTGCAGATTTTACTTGGCTCTGGGTTTCCTGTATCAGGAACTGTTGTGCACAGTATTAAACAGCTAACAGCTGCCTCTGGGAATGCAAATTTGATTCTTTGGGCTGCTATGGGAAAGTGTGACATTTTCCTCTCCAAAGACAAAGAATGTAGATGTCATTAGACTACTGATTAAATAGTAATCCAAATAAGTTCAGTGTCAGCTTAGGTATCGATTTTACAGGTATTTTTTCTGAAATATCTTACTCTAACAATGTTCATTTTTTATATAATTTAATTATCCTTTCAGTGCATTTAAGATAGGCTGTTTAAATAGCATCTGAACCTCTGTGTTGGTGGGCTATTTCTGAATTGTCACACTGGAGGATATTTGTGTACCTGTGTACTTGTGTATATTTGTGAGAATTAAGGCTGAGAAGGAAATGCATCAAAGCAGCTTAAATACAACAAAATAGATACTCACAATCAAAATAATTATTAAACTAGCCTTTATATTACCTTTTTATTAGTATAACAAAGATAAAATGTCACAGTGATAAGGGAATCATCTTTTAAAATTATCTGAAATCTTTATTCTTTTTAAAAGAAAAGCATAAATCATAATGAGATTACACAAGGCCATTTCTACTTTATCCTAATTAAGCGATATTTGGAAAAACAATCCCAGTATAACTAAAGACTTCTATAACTTATTAATTTTTAAATAAATTTGTCTATAAAAATATCCTGGAAAAAGCAAGCAATGCTCAAGGTAAAATATTGCTTTGGGTTCCTTTCCAGTTGTATTGCACAAATGAGAATGCAACACATGCCTAGAAGCAGGAGCACAAACAGTCCCGTGAGGACTGGTTTAAATATGATCTAATGAAGTAAATGTACTTCTGCCTGTTATTGTTATGCTGTTGTCTTTCAAGGCTGAGTTAGAGGCATTTATTCGTCTGGTCTGTCTGACAGATAACAGGTTTAACCTGAAGAATTTTATTTTCCCTGTAGGATTCTGAGAATTTCTTTCTCAGAATGGGATTTTAACATGCGGGTCTTTTCTCCCCAAAAGTTTAAGGCCTTCTTTTTTGAAGAAACTTTAAAATAATGCCTTTCTTTTAAAGCAACTTCATTATATACTTTTACTATTTAGGATGGCTTTTATTTATTTATTTTTTTTTTTCGTTTTTTTTTTTTTTTTTTTAAATATGGAACGCTTCACGAATTTGCGTGTCATCCTTGCGCAGGGGCCATGCTAATCTTCTCTGTATCGTTCCAACTTTAGTATATGTGCTGCCGAAGCGAGCACTAGGATGGCTTTTAATATGAAATTTTACTTAAATATTATTTAAAATTGTCTTTTTCTTTAAAGAGATCTAAGAGAAATACAACTTCTTGGTTTTCATAGAAGGACTTTGCTCTGCTAATGAAATTTCTGTAAAACTAACGGAAAATAATAGTGAAGAGCTTCCGGTTAGAACAGTAGGCTATTTCCTTTTTTAAAGTCTGTTTGTCATCCCTGTTGATTGACAAAGTCCAACTGTTTTCAAAATCATTAAGCTTGACACACTTTGGATAAATGATGCATAGAAAGTACATTTTATTTAAACTTCATGAAATAGGTGTTTCAAGCAGGAAAGTGAGTCCGGTAATTCTTCCCAATCTACATTTTCCACCCCGGGGCCCGGTTTATCATCTGGAATAATGACTTATTAATATAATAAAAGAGTATATGAAAGGCTGCTCAGCAAGTTAGCTCCTTTTGTCTCTCTGGCCTCTGACTTACTTGGATGGGAAAATGGCCAAAAGAAAAAAAAAAAAAAAAAGACAGCAGAAGATCTCAGATATAGGTAATAGGTCCTCACTACAATATAAAAACAGACCCTTAAGACTTATCACACTCCTCCCACACACTCTAAGTGGGAGGTGTGGGGTTTCCTTTTTTTTTTTCAAACTCCTTTTGGAAACAAACCACTCATTAGGATCTGACTGACGCTGCCTTTCTTTTTTTTTTTCTTAAAGCATATTTAAACTCACACACTTTTTATAATGAGGATTTCAGTGTAGGGTTTTCTGCAGGATACCATTTGGTCCTACTAAGAACTGACTGTTCAAATGTTGGAACATTTGATTGGAAAATACTTCTTAGTCTTTTTAAAGGTAAGTCATACTGATTTTTTTAAAATTTCTGTCTCCTAAGAGACAGGAGATGACACTACTATATACACACCCTTAAAGTTATAGAACGGCAGCAGTAAGCAGGAACTGTTTTATGAAATCATTAGGCTTTTCCTAAAAGCTAGGTTTGTGCTGTTTCCAAAGTTATCAACCTTACCTTTTATATTTAAGAAATATTAAAACTTTGTCCAATAATCAGTGTCATGTTGCTTCTTGATGTTTAGTTTATGCATAAACAGTTTTTGTTAAAATGATGTACTATCCAATTTTGTTACTTTAGTACTTTTATTGTCTACTCAGGGTATTTATGCATGGTTTTTAATTTAAATTATGAATGAAAATCAACATAAATAAAAATCAGTTTAGTAGGATTAGTTCTTAAAAGTCACTTGGCACTCTTATGCCAACCTGCTTTCTAATATGCAATTCTTCAGTACCTATTAGTTTAGAGAGTCTTGGTTTATTTAATCTTCTATTTTTTAATGTCACAATTTTTTGGTGAACCTGACTTTGTCTACATGGTTAACAGCAGTTTATATTTTGGATATATTCCTCTTCAGCATTTTTAAAAAATTCATTCTCACTGAATTTTACTTGCTGTTGGGAATGGTAAATTATATTAATTCCAAATGATTCTGATTTATATAACTGTATAAATTATATAAAATTTGGTAATAGAATTTTTTAAAAATGGAAGTTTTTGTGTTTTTAGGAAACTTATTACCAATATCAGCAAATTATTTTCTTGAATGATACTACTAATAAATGACAAATCCTTTTGGAGAAATTAAAAGTTATAAATTATACTAAGTGAAAACAGCATACATAACTGTAAATGGCATAAATTCTCTAAAGTAAATTTCAAACAGTTTCTAGAATTGTCAAGTAACATATTGAAAAATGTTTTTAAAATCTTCACATGTACTCTTCAGTTCTTTAGTGTGTAGTTTTAAATTAATTTAAAAAAGTGCTCTTAATATTCAATCAAAAAATAACCAACATAATATTTTTCAAAAATTTTGTTTATAGAGAGTCCAGTGGTCCACTGGATTTCATGGGAGAAAAAAAATACAAAGAAATTTTTTTCATTTACCAGAATCATTAGAAGACCAGAATAATAAATTCAATACACAAATATCAGATAGAAGTTAAACTGAGAGCAATAAAACTATAATTAGAGAGGTACTGGACAGAATGCACTGAAAATTTTGGAATTTATCTTGGGAGTTATAGTTGCTACACTATAGGCAAAACATCTTGTGGGTCTTTTCTTCCTGAAAGAATTGATTCTGTAACTATTTTCTGATTTAATCACAAGGTATTTTTTAATTCAGTGGCCCAAGTCATGGCTGAAAGTTTTGAGGAATTATTCTATCCTAGGAGTTGATTTTTCATTTGCATAATATTCTAAACCCCTGTATACCTAAGAATAAGCCATCTCATCAGATTTTATTGTAAACTAAGAGTTTTGGAAATGATCATTTATTATTTATGAAAAAGACGTATTTAGTAGAATTTTTAAAAATACCCGGCCAATTCACAATAATATTTTACTGTTATGTTACAGTTCAATATATTTCATAATATGTCAAATAACATAAAAGTGCTATGATAGAAATTTTGTTCATTCTCACTGAATTTTACTTGACATTTATAATTATATATGATGTATATATACCCATTTTAGAGAAAACTGAGCCACAGAGAAACTATAATGTTAGCCTGTGAAGCAAACCTAAATTACTTGAATTCAAAGCCCAGAATAATAACTATTGATAATATTATAGTATCTTCCTGTTCACAGGAAGAGTTGGGTTGGGGAAAAAGAAACAGTAGCATTTCTATCAGGATTCAGAAATCAAGAATGGTTCTAGATAATTCTATTTAAACTGATAAGAATCATTTCAAATCTATAGTAATCTCTATAATCAAGTACTCTAAAACTTACTCCAAAAGACTGCTGTGTTTCTAGAAGAACACTTAATGTGATAAGGAAGTCAATGTAATTATTATTTTAATTATTTTAATATTTCCACAAAAATAAAAGTTGTTATATTTGCAAGGCATAATTTAGTGAAGTGTATTATATTATAGATATCTATACATTTTCTATTATATATATTTACTTCCATATATTCTGATAGGATGGAAATGCCCATATACATTAAAAAGATTATGGTAACTTCAATAAGAGAAGATGATGAAGATTTCCAAACCTAGTTATTTAAACGTTTTCCACAGAGCCCAAATGAGATGTGACTAGAAGGGGAAAGGACCACAGTTCCTGCCCATTTTGATCAGAATAGCTATTCTTTTAACTACCTTCATATGTTGGGATTGCATGTAAAATAGGTACTAATCTAGTGACCTTCTGTATTCACTTGATGAAACACAGCCAGATTTAAATAACTGATTTAACCAGTTTGATATGAATCTGCATCTTACTCATGTCTAGGGAATCATGGCTTTGAAAACACACCTAGATATTGTGTAAAGTAAGAGTGTGAAAAGGAACTTAATTTGGAAAGCTAATTTTCATATTCAACCTGTCATTGAATTAATCGCCCCCAAACTCCAAACCTGGGTTTTGTGGGCAAATACTGTATTGGGTGAGGAAAAGACTGTGTATTAAAAGAATTAGTTGTGTGTCTAGTACAAAACAGAGATGTTGTGATCTGGTTTCCTATTCTGAGGAAAAGCAGAAGAAAGGCTTATGGATAGAATAGGAAATTTGAGAAATTCACTCATGAGCTAGAAAATGTCATCCAGGTCCTGGCATTCATTCATAGCACAAGTATGTAATATGAAACTGCTTTAAAGTTTCACAGTTCACATCCCAGGAAACTATACCTCTTGGCCATGCCTTTTTCTGGGCTGAGTTTCCAAGGAAACACAGCTCTATACACACATGAAAATAATCACAAATTCTCTGGGAAGTTTCTCTATTATTCTGACCTACTTATGGGGACACTTCTTAAGCTCAGTCTCAGTTCCTACCACCAGGTTTCCAACATAATGGAAAGGCATAACACTCGTAAGTTCATCTGGAAACACACTGTTGACTTGACAGCAAGAAAATAAACATGCCACACGCACTTACGTTCACAAACTACAAACAGAGTAGGATTTATGGTCTGTGAACTGACAGGACACAGCAGATCTCCACACAGATTCAAGAAAATTATGGGATTAGTGTCTTTATTTTCTCGTCCTTCTTCTTATAAGTCTCAAAAATAAGTTTTCTTCCCTGTATATGTGAATTTTTTGTTTTCTAAATTGAAGTACTTTAAGCAAGCAGTAAATTATTATTTCTAATGAAGAAATAAGGGTAAAGAATAAAATTTAACCTAAAATTAGCAAATAAAATAAATTTTATTATGAAAGAATCTGTATGACTAAGAAAACCAAGTGTGCAAAATGCAAATTTTATATGCTCTAAATAGCTACATTTGAGAGAATAGTAGGGACAAACTCCACTTTATAAAGCTGTTATTGGGTACAGCATGCTGAGTAACCTGAACTTTTCTATGTACTCAGTGCATGTCCTATTTAATTCGTTGGTTCCTCCTTTGCTTCAGGTGAATAAAACTACAGTGGCATGTGTGTTCGGTCGCTAAGTCCTGTCTGACTCTTTGCAACAACCCCATGTACTGTAGCCTGCTAGGCTCCTCTGTCCAATGGGATTTCTCAGGCAAGAATATTGGAGTGGGTTGCCATTTCCTTCTCCATGGGATCTTCACGATCCAGGGATTAAATCCACACCTCCTGCATTGGCAGGCAGATTCTTTACTACTGAGCCTCCTGGGGAAGCATAAATTACAGCTGACCCTTGGACAAAACAGGTTTGAACTTTGTCAGTCCACTTTTATGCAGTATCTTTTCAATAAATACTGCAGTACAACCTGATTCAATAGATGCAGTTGGCTGGATACCACAGGTAAGCTGACAGTATAGTTATATGTGGATTTTCCACTGCCTGCATTGTCTATAACCCCTCTGCATTATTCAAGGGTCAACTTGTATTTGTAATTTTGTAGTATGAAGCATAAGCTTACATGTATGATTATAAGAACAATACTTACTCATGGTGACAAGGCACTGAAGCATGATAAATGAACAAAAATAAGTAATTCCCCCATATTCTTGGGGGGAACTATTTCCCCCAAGACCCTCAGCGGGTGCCTGAACCTAGGGATAGCACCAAACCCTAAGCAGTCCCCCTTCATCCAAGATTTTACTTTCTACAGGTTCAGTTAGCTTCACTTGACCACTTTTGACTGTGGATAAGTGAAACCATGGAAAGCAAAGCCATTGATAAAGAAGGATTACATTTGTATAAAATATCTTGCCTATTTTTAGAGGAAAAAAAAACTTGCATCAAGATAACAAAATAAGCTGGCCAATTGAAACTTTGAAAAAAGTTCATAAAGTCAATCTCTTTCTGTCAAAAGTATCAGTACATGTATGCAGGAATGTGAGTTGCACTACTATCTTTGCTTAGACATCATCCAGACCAGTGTTAGACTAGTAACAGTCTAAGCATGCAATTTAGCAGAATAAATTATTGACACTTCTGTTTTCCGATGAACTTGATTCAACAGCACTGGGCTGTGTGCACTATCTCACTTCAGTTTTAAGTTCAAAGCAGACAGAGTCTAGGCAGTACCCAGGTCTGCCCGTAACTAGACATCTCTGGGCGCAGGGTCCCTGAATGGCATAATAATGAGCTTTCATGTTTAGAGAAGAAGACACAGAAGAACACATTGGGTCATCCAGCAGATTTTTTGGGACGTTTTGCCCCTTGGGACTCTTCACTATCATCCACGGGACTGCCTGAATAAAGGATAATGATTCTGGGAAAGGTCAGACAGATTCTCAACTAGGTGATGGCACAGAATCTGTGAACAGACAAATAATACACACCTATATCCATTTCAGAAATATAAGATTTGTAATTTTAAAATCATTTTGTATTCCATCTGACAGGACTGCAAAGGACATTAATGTTGAATGTGGCATTTATATAGAAAATATCTTTTCAAAAGAGATGATTTGAGTTGTATTCCTGATGTTACATAAACGAAACTAGAATTTGACCCTCGAGATTTCCTGCCCTGAATTTTTAATGAATTGCAATCCACAGATTTCTATAGAGATGCTCCTCAAGCATCCTAAACATGGGACAAGATAGTGCTAGGTGGGACATAGGAGACCAAGTTAGGAATCAGGGTTTCAGTGGACCCACAAATACTGTAATCTAAGTCACTTGGCTTGGTCTTCCATGTAAGGATTTGAGTGAAGAACCAGTTTAGCTGCTTAAATGGAAAAATGGGGATCTCATCTTATAATCTTACTTTACACATAAAGAAATTGAGGAACAGAGCAATTAAATAGCTTGCCAATGGTCATCTGGCATAGAGTGGCCAGTCACACTTTGGTTTCATCTCGGGTCTCCCACCCTCAATTACAGCAGTTTGGATCCCTGTATTTTGATGTCTACCTCAAATATAACTTACAGATGAGAATTGGGGAATGGTCTATAAGATGGGCATTCAATAAAATAGTACTTGATAAGTTCTCCTGAATATGATCACTTACATACAGTACAGCACACTCAAATGATATTCACAAGTAGAAAAGAGATTCTACTTGTGAATATCTAGTAATTATTATCAAGTTTAAATAATTTATTCCACTGTATTATGACAATCCTACCCAAAGCCACAGAAGGGAGCATGTTAATTCTTCATCCTCTGTATAAAATCGTTTCAGTCATGACCAATGTGACCCTATGGACTGTGGCCTGCCAGGCTTCTCTGTCTTTGGAATTCTCCAGTCTAGAATACTGGAGTGGGTGGCCATTCCCTTTTCCAGGAGACCTTCCTGACTCAGGGATCGAACCTGTGTCTCTTGCATCTCCTGCACTGGCAGGCGGGTCCTACACCCAAGCAATTAAAAAGGGAAGGAAAGCTATGCCAAACTTAGTGTACTGAAAAGCAGAGGCATCACTTTTCCTACAAAGGTCCGTATAGCCAAAGCTATGGTTTTTACAGTGGTCATGTACAGATGTGAGAGTTGGACCATTAAAGAAGGCTTAATGCCAACAAATTGATGCTTTCAAACTGGGGTGCTGGAGAAGACTCTTGAGAGTCCCTTGGACTACAAGGAGATCAAACCAGTCAATCCCAAAGGAAATCAACCCTGAATATTCATTGGAAGGACAGGTTGAAGCTCCAAAACTTTGGCCACCTGATGTGAAGAGCCGACTCACTGGAAAAGACCTGATGCTATGAAAGACTGAAAGCAATTGGAGAAAGGGGTAGCAGAGGTTGAGATAGTTCGATAGCATCATGGATTCAGTGCATATGAATCTGAGCAAACTCCAGGAGATAGTGGAGGACAGAGGAGCCTGGCATGCTGCAGTCCATGGGCTGCTAAGAGTCACTAATGACTTAGCAACTAAACAACTCAACTTGCTCAGAGACATAAAATTCCACAGGAAAAATAAATCACTTGTTTAGGCTTGTGTGTTTTGTTTACATTGGGAAAAAAACATGTGACATTAATGACTATTCAAGCTTCTTAGCCACCAGGACCTCAGTGTGAATCAGTTTGTTCATCCTGATTTACAGTGGATCATCCTAGGTATTTGGTATAAGTGAATGGAAATCCTGAAGAATGAAAAAAGTTTGTAAGATTTGCCTTTTTCCATTTTGAGGGAAAGTCTTATTCCTTTATTTTCTTAACACTATTCTTAACATTTTCTTAGCTAAGCAATTAATACTTTTAAAAAATTAAATGCTTACTCAAGTGGGGAGAAATACTAATAAAACTAAAACCATCAGAATGGTACTGCAACCACAACCAAGCTATGGAGGAAAAATCTGAAACCATAACGAAGTATGATTTTTACTATTATCCTTACAAGACTGACAAAAATACCGTGTGTCCCTCCAACCTGTTGCAATTTTTGTTTTCCTTGGGCAAGGGCATTCTGAAGTAGGGAATATTTGTTTACAAGCTACAAAGCACAATCTGTTTATCAATGTCAGGTCAACCCTAGTATAGATTTCTTACTGAAATCAAAACTGCTCAAATAGTATGTTTTAGGTATTTGAATAATAAAGTCTTGTTACAATAGGATCTACTTATTAAGAATTTTCTTCCAAAGATAAGACTGAGTGAAATACATATTGACACAATCTAGTTGATTTTAACAGAATTGTTATGAATCAGTTTATTATTGTTGTTTAGGCTCTAAGTCATGTCTGATTCTTTTGTGACCTCATGTACTATAGCCCACTAGGCTCCTCTGTCCATGGGATTTCCCAGACAAAATTACTGGAGTGGATTGCCATTTGCTTCTCCAGGGGATCTTCTCAACCCAGGGATCCAACCCACATCTCCTGTATTGGCAGCCAGATTCTTTACCACTGAGTCACCAGGGAAGCCCTATGATTCAGCTCCCTACAGCAAAAGGAAAACTATTGCTCTTAAATATGTTAAAATATACATATTTGAGGCTAGTAAGAAAGCAATACCTATTACAGAATCTAGATATACTCTACCTTACATATTTTCTTCAAGTTCTGTTCACCTTTAGATGATATAAAAATCAATTATTAAAAAGAAAATATTCTGTAAAATATTTCAACATTTTCAACACAGTTGATACAAAAGAATTCAAGCAGGAACTCAATATCCATGAAAAAGGAATTTTATTTTAACAGTGATTATAATTTTGGTGGTATTAGAGAGTAGTGTAGTGTTAGTTTTCTGACAATGTATTTCCCTAATTTACTCGTGTTTTTTTGTTTTAATAGATAGGTTGCCACTGATTAGAAGAACTGACTCCTTCTAAGACTCATCAGATCATTTCCTGTAAAAACTATATCTTTCTAATTGTGAAAAAGGTAAAGAAAACATCTGTTACCATTCTTGTTTAGCATTTAGATGGAATAGACCCCAGTCAACCCACATTCAATCTGCAGGAGAACATCAGGTTCAGCTCAGTTCAGTCGCTCAGTCGTGCCCAGCTCTTTGTGATCCCATGAACACCAGGCATCCCTGTCCATCACCAACTCCCGGAGTCCACCCAAACTCATGTGCATTCAATCAGTGATACCATCCAACCATGTCATCCTCTGTCATCCCCTTCTCCTCCTGCCCTCAATCTTTCCCAGCATCAGGGTCTTTTCCAATGAGTCAGCTCTTCACCTCAAGTGGCCAAAGTATTGGAGTTTCAGCTTCAGAATCAGTCCTTCCAATGAACACCCAGGACTGATCTCCTTTAGGATGGACTGGTTGGATCTCCTTGCAGTCCAAGGGACTCTCAAGAGTCTTCTCCAACACCACAGTTCAAAAGCATCAATTCTTCTGTGCTCAGCTTTCTTTATAGTCCAACTCTCACATCCATACATGACTACTGGAAAAACCATAGCCTTGACTAGACGGACATTTGTTGGCAAAATAATGTCTCTGCTTTTTAATATGCTGTCTAGGTTGGTCATAACTTTCCTTCCAAGAAGTAAGCATCTTTTAATTTCATGGCTGCAGTCACCATCTGCAGTGATTTTGGAGCCCAGAAAAATAAAGTCAGCCACTGTTACCACTGTTTCCCTATCTATTTGCCATAAAGTGATGGGACCGGATGCCATGATCTTAGTTTTCTGAATGCTGAGTTTTAAGCCAACTTTTTCACTCTCCTCTTTCATCATCAAAAGGCTCTTTAGTTCTTTTCATTTTCTGCCATAAGGGTGGTGTCATCCGCATATCGGAGGTTATTGGTATTTCTCCCGGCAATCTTGATTCCAGTTTGTGCTTCTTCCAGCCCTGCGTTTCTCATGATGTACTCTGCATAGAAGTTAAATAAGCAGGATGACAATATACAGCCTTGACGTACTCCTTTTCCATTTTGGAACCAGTCTGTTGTCCCCCAGGTAGTATTGTGCAAATGGCTGTGTTTAGGTGGAAAAGCCACATAGAGGGCAAAAATGTCCATAAGTGTCCCTGGCTGACATAAGGTAGGCAGAGGGCAAGAGTACGTAAACATATTCTCCATAGATAAGATTTCAGTATGTTAATCATCCACAGGAAAAAAAAATTTTAAAGAGAATTTTGAGGAAATGCTCTATGTGATGATATTTATTATTTCTACCACTGGTAGGTAGGTCACATTAAAAAAAAATTACAAGACCTAGAAAGTTTTATTAAAAAAATAATCTGTCTATAACTGGCAAGATGATTTGTTTCAGTTGCGTGTTTTCCTTGTACTTTGATCTTTTTGTACTGATATTTATGCTTCTGTTTTATGATCTCCTCCTAATGATAGAACCAGACCTCTTGGCAACCACCTTCATCAGACCCGGGAGTTTGAAAGAAGCAGGTGCTGCAGTTCAGTGTTTCCTTGAACAAGAAACATGGGCTGCAGTCGAAACTGTGGGCTCATTGCTGGTGCGGTCATTGGTGCAGTCCTGGCTGTGTTCGGGGGGATTCTAATGCCAGTTGGAGACATGCTTATTCAGAAGACAATTAAAAAGGTACAAGTGGTATCAAGAACATTTCTTTTCATCCTGATTCAGTCTACCTTGACTTATTTTTGGCTTAGGGCTCCTGTTTTATATTTCATTATAACTGGCAATTATGTGTCTAACACAAAGGTGATTTTGAACAACTGAAACTCTACATGATAGAGAAATAATCAAAGTATGATGTATAGTCTATATGAATGCACTGTCATCTTAAGTCTAAATATTTAATTTCTGATAAAAACTATTCTAAGTATGCAGGTAAGTAGAAATAATTCCATTTAATTATGTAAAAAGGGTATGCTGATAGGCTTTTCATATGCTTTTGAATGAGAAATGAGTGTTATTTTGTGAGGGTACATTTATAAAAGTAGTTGCACTTTGGTTACAGCTGATTAAAGTAAAATCATATATAACTTAAAACTATGTTTAATAAGTATAACTTAAAATTGTGTTTAATATTGATTTAGGAATATTTGGTAAAATTGGTAAAATTTATTTTTGTTTGGTAAACTGTTCTATATGTGTGTAATATTAATAATATATGATTTTTATAAACATTTCCTACTGATGAAGGTTGATAAGGGACTTCTAGAAAATACTTTCAGAAATGTTACGCAGAACATATCCCAGTATATACATATATGTATCTGTGTGTATACAAACAAGTTCACTATAGATTTAACTAAAAATAAAGTGACAATATATAGGCTTCTACAACAAACTAGAATCTGTCTCTCATCCTAGTTCCTTCTAATTCAGCTTTATACTCACCAACTTTAACTGATAAAGAAAAGAAAGACTAGAATAAGGAGAAGTACATCTGCTGAAGTCCTAAACAAGGGATAGCAAATTCAAATGACTTCAGGGTTTGGAGACAAGCCTTAAAGAAAAGCTACCAAGAACAATATAAAAACAAGACAACGACTACTGTGAAGTTAAAAGTGTGTGCCCTGCTCAGAGGCATGTATGTTTATTTTTAAAATATAATGCTGGCCAAATAAACATATCTGAGTGCTAGCCTCAGCTGTCATCCTGGTTCAGATGCCAGTGGTCTAGACGGCAGTAAGCAGAATGCAGAGAGGATATCACAAGAACTGAATCATAAGTGGGCTAGACTACCAACTCATACTGGAGTTTCTGTTTCTGTCAAGACCTTTATCTGTCTCATCCATTCACCCATGTTTGACATCCTACTCTTACTAGGAGTAAATAATTACAATTATTTTTCACTAAAGCACTGCCTGACTTAACATGAAGATTTAATTTCAAATCTAGTTACCCAGGACAAGAAGTTACTATTTTCCAAAGCTTTTTTGGTTTTTGTTCAGCTAAATGCTTAGTCTGTAAATTAAAAATTTTTTCTGGTTGTACTATTATAGCTATTGTCTTAGTACAACAGACTATGAAATAGGACATTTTTGGTACAGTTTCTATACTTGTATGCTATATTTGCTTAATAATCACACAGGCGTTTCTATCTTTTCTCTTGCTAACTGACAGCAAAAATTTTAATCTCATGCATTTAACTGGAAATATTATACATTAAATACCATCTCCTTCCTTGAAATTTCCCACTTTTCTTGATATTATTTTAATATAGTTCAATAGAGACAGACAGGAGATGGTGAGGTGTGGAGTGTCTAACATGTTAGAGAGAACTGCTATGGTCCTATATCCTTTCTGCTCTGTAAACTCACTTCCCTTCTGTATCTGTGGAGTGAGAACACAGATACAGAAGGGAAATTTTGACACAGATACAGATACAGAAGGGAAATTTTGACACACAGACTATAATTTTTTTTTAATCTTCAGAAGAGAAAAGCGAAAATAATCTTTCGGTGCACAGCATCTTAGACTAAGATTTTCTGTCATACTTGATAATCAGTAGTGAACAATGATCATCTATTGTTTCTTCTTCTTATTCTACAATATTATAGAGAGTCTCTGTTAGACATCATCAGAGGCACTAACATCTATTTTAATTGTTTAATATTTATCTCTAAGTTCATATGGCTAATCTTGAGGAAATAAGAGTTTTCAGACATCAAAAATTTGTATAGTGGCTAAGAGAGAATAAATATTTATCTCAAGAAATATAAATTTTAATTGGGAAAAAGCATATTGTAAAAAAAACTACAGAGACTTGTGAAACTCTGTAATTGAATTCTAAAGCATACACTATTTAGAAAGAGAACTTTCGCAGAGTATTCAGTAACTTCAGGAAGAAGGTGAGACTTGAGTTGGATTTTGAAGTACAAAATTTTGAAAGTCCAAAGAGAGTTCCATTAAAAATGTCAAGGGACTGCTTAATGCCATGGGAAAAAAGTCGTGGAAATGCAACTAAATACTGTGATGACAGAAGGAAAAATATTTTTTTTTTTAGAAAAATATTCTAAAAATGTGTCAAAATAAAGAAATAACAGCAGAGATGATTAAAAAGATAATAACATGGGGTAAAATTTAGGAAACTTTTGAGCATCAGGCAGAAGACTATTTAATGACATGACAGGCAATAGTAGTGTATATTTACCTGTAGTTGTTAGATATAACAAAATCTGCATTTAGAGACTGGTATCAAATATACTATATGCTAGTAAGTTATATGCCACACATACTAATATATTATATTATATACTAAATAAATAAAGCATTTTTTAGTCCTACTAAGAGCTTCATATATACTAATTCATTTAATCTTCACAAATATCGATGAGAAGGTACTACCATCACAAGACCTTAAATCAACCTGACAACTCACCTAGCCAAAAGGAATAGGAGTTAGTTTCTAAACCGAGGCAATCTGAAGGCAGAGATGAGATGATTTATACATTTTGCACTCTCTAATTCTACAGCAGAAAGTGTTGGAAAGTGAGGAGACCAAATACAGGAAATGTTATGTAGGTCATGACCACTTTCAAGGAGAATTTAACACTCACTTTTAAACAGATCTTTGCATAGTTTGCATGTAACAAAAGGCTCTCTGGCCTAGTGTGATGGAGTATGTAGAACTGATGGGTGATGGAATGCAATGGATAGAAGAACTAACTAAACAGGGGGAGAGAGGAGTAAAAATTTCACACTACAAGATGTCCAGTTTGCTCTTGACAGAAACATATATACCTTGGAAGAGTAAAGCACAGAGGTTTTATAAGTGATTGAAAAGAACATCAGTGATATTTCAAAGGGAAGGTTCAGAGATTTGTTCATTATTATAGAGAATACAGATAAAACCAAACAATAGATATGTTTAAGGAGAGTTTTAGTATAGAGACAAAAGAGCAGAGAAATTACTACGGGATTTGTGCATTCAGAGGTAAGTAGGAAGACAACAGAAAACAGAAAAATTATTTTATATGAAGCAATGAAAAACATACACTGTAATTTTTTTAGAAGTTATTATGAAGCCAGTTTTTAAGGAAGAAGTAAAATTATCTCAGGCAGATGAAAATTAAGGAAATAGTAGTTAGAACACAGTCACTAATAACTTTAAAATTGTATTTTCAGTAGTGCCGAGAAATAAAGTGGGATAAAATAAAGAAACAGAATGCTTTCCCTTCTTATTTTTGAAATGAGGGTTACCTGCAATCTTTGGGTTATGCTGTAACCCAGCTCAATATTCACAGACTAAGACATCATCTCTAAGACATCACTTCTCAGCCTTTTGGTTAAGATCAAGTGGCTCAGATGATAAAGCATCTGCCTGCAATGCAGGAGACTTGGGTTCAATCCCTGAGTCAGGAAGATCCCCTGGAGAAGGAAATGGCAACCCATTCCAGTACTCTTGCCTGGAAAATCCCATGGTCAGAGGAGCTTGATAGGTTACAGTCCATGGGTTGCAAAGAGTCAGACACAACTAAAAGACTTCACTTTCATTTTTCAAGACATCATCAGAAGCCCTTCAATGGTCAGGAGCTGTGTAGTATATTTAAGACAGCCTGCTTTTGCTCTCAGATTTTCATATAGCTGTGTTGACCTTGCTTATTTTAATTATGTAAAGATGTTGGGACTTTTTCTTTATTTAAATAAAACTGTTTCTTTTAAACTTAGTTTACAAAATTATTTTAAATATGAGATTAGCACATGTATCTGTTTGGCATACATGTAGAGGTCAAATCTTTGAATTATGTGTAAGCACAGACAGCCAAGTGTCTCGCCCCTGCCTCAAGAGCACTTAGGTTAATACTGCTATTTTACAAATATATATATATATATATATATGTTGTACTACCAGTCAGTTTATCTCTACAATTAAAACTCATTGCATGTAACTTGCATTATTTAACGGACTAACAGCAAGTTGGCAAAGTTATTACCTATATATAAGCACCATAAAAAAATTAAAGTGCTTAATTTAAAAAGATAAGAAAACCATCTTATCTTGTTCTCTAGAGTTGGAACTCTGATACTTTCTGGTTCTCAAAGATGACACCTGATACCAGTATCTGAAATGGCATAAAACAGTCGATACATTTTACCATTATATTTCTTTACTCACTATTTCCAAAGGAAATTTTGTAGGGTTTTTATGCATTACAGGTAATTATGCATTATGTAGGGTTTTATGCATTATAGCTGAATGCTTTTATACCAGTGTTTCAGATCATGATTCCTAGTAGAATTGAGTGGGACCAGCAGATTTATGCAATCTTGCTAGATAGACTAAAAGTCAATGGCATGAGCTGCCACTAATGTGGAACACAGAAATCATCAAAGGACTTCAGAAAAAGGTCAAAGTTCTGGCACCACTCACAAAGGATAATTTATCACCTGACACTATAAAGTATCACTTGATTAATATTGCTGAATATTATATAACAGGCAATTTTAAATAGTTTGAATTCACCTATGATATTAACCATGTAATATCAAGGCAATCAAGATATCTTTTTCAGTTAAAAGACTAATGTTCAATCATACCATCATTCAATTACACCATTTCCTTTCCCCATTCTTAAAAAGAATGATCTTCTCGTAGCCAAAAAAATGCTTCCATATAAAATAAACATAAATGATTATAATTTTGACTTATTAAAATGACTATAATTTCAAAGCAAGTCAATATTTGATAGCAAACTTTATACACATATATATTAATTTCATGATGTATGCTTAGACTATTTCTAGATATGATAAAATAATTTTTACCTTATTATAGTATCTAAAAGCTCAAAAAAGTGCCAGATGTATATAGGTTGTTAAAGATAGTAGAATTTGCTTAAAATTTAATAATAACATGAGAACATGAAATAATCTAAAATAAATTCTAAACTTAAATAGTAAAACACGGATTAAACATTAATCTGCACATTAACTCCAATAATAAAATCACTTAAAAGTGTTTTAAGAAACAGCAGGTCAGCATGTGTAATTTTCTTCCTCCAGCCCCATTTAATCTCAACATAGTATACTTTTCATGCCAAATAAAAATTCTCCCATTTTAGGTTCTTACATAAATACTTGGAGGCTGATTTCTTGAGTTTCTGAAACATATTATATCTAATCAATTCCACCAATTGTTATTCTGAGGTTTAACTGATGACTTGATAATAACCTGAGACCAAAAGCACTTTTTGACTGTTGGCACAACTAGCACCAATATTCTTTTTTTGTTTGTTTTGTTTTTTAATTTGATTTTTATTTATTTTCCATTTATTTTTATTAGTTGGAGGCTAATTACTTTACAATATTGTAGTGGTTTTTGCCATACATTGACATGAATCAGCCATGGATTTACATGTGTTCCCCATCCCATCCCTCTGGGTCTTTCCAGTGCACCAGCCCTGAGCACCCGTCTCATGCATCCAACCTGGGCTGGCGATCTGTTTCACCCTTGATAGTATACTTGTTTCAATGCTATTCTCTTAGAACATCCCACCCTCGCCTTCTCCCACAGAGTCTAAAGGTCTGTACTATACATCTGTGTCTCTTTTTCTGTTTTGCATATAGGGTTATCGTTACCATCTTTTTAAATTCCATATGTATGTGTTAGTGTACTGTATTGGTCTTTATCTGTATGGCTTACTTCACTCTGTATAATGGGCTCCAGTTTCATCCATCTCATTAGAACTGATTCAAATGAGTTCTTTTTAATGGCTGAGTAATATTCCATGGTGTATATGTACCACAGCTTTCTTATCCGTTCGTCTGCTGATGGGCATCTAGGTTGCTTCCATGTCCTGGCTATTATAAACAAAGCTGCGATGAACATTGGGGTGCACGTGTCTCTTTCAGATCTGGTTTCCTCGGTGTGTATGCCCAGCAGTGGGATTGCTGGGTCATATGGCACCAATATTCTAATCCTCCCTTTCTCTTTCTCTAGCATGTAAACACATAGGAGAAAATGTTTGATCATAGGAAGACTTCTTGTAACTGGTTCTAAACAGAACAAATTGGGGTAGTAAGTGAAGAAGATGAAGACTCTTTTCAGTATGTTTCTGCTTTTTTAGGGAAGTTTTGATTTCAGTGGATGAAGAATAAATATAGAAATAATTAAATAGCAGAAGCATCACAGGATTTTATATGAGTGCCACATGACTGGTTCAGACAGGAATGCTATGAATGAAATAATTAATATAATTATACCATATTCCACCTATATTGAGTTTCAGAAATATTAATTTCATATAGTTCAACCTCATATTATATCTAATATTATTATTATCCCTGTTTTACAAATAAGGAAGCTGAGGTACAAGAAATCAAATAACCTGCCTAAGTTTAAATGGTTAGCATATGATCAAACTGGGAATCAAACTCATAGCATCTATTTCATTGTTAACCACTTCACTCTGGGCTTCCCAGGAGGCTCAAACAGTAAAGAATCTGCCTGCAATGCATGAGACCCAGGTTCGACCCCTGTATCAGGAAGATCCCCTGGAGAAGGGAACAGCAACCCGCTCTTATATTCTTCCCTGGAGAATTCCATGGACAAAAGATCCTGATGGGCTACAATCCATCCAGTCACAAAGAGTCGGACATGACTGAGCAATTAACACTTTCACTTTTCACTCTAGGCTTTGAGTAAAGAAGCCAATATACTTAGTCAGGTTGGTAGTAGGGTAAGGAAATCTGCTTTACGTGATTCCATCTTTCAGTACTCTATAAGAACTTTGAGAAATGGGACAATATTATTTTTTGTATATGTATTCTATATAGTTCATTCACAGGAACATAGTTAGACTAAAGTTGCCCATCATGTGGATGAGTACTGCTTTCCCATAACAGCAATAATCAAGTGACCACAGGACTAGATAGAGGGTATAACAGTCCCAGACATCTGCCTTCAAATTAATGTAGCAAAACAGAACTTTCAAAGTAAATGGCTTTCAACTCAGCTGAAGACCATGCCACACTAGAGTCAACAAGCTGAAATCCAGGGCTAAATAGTCTGAATGCTTAAAGTCAGGGATAGATACTGATGTATGTATCAGCCAAGGGAGAGGATCTTCAATTATATTATTTTTTTTTTTACATAGAATTTCACCTTTGTATTTCAAATTTACTGAAAGATCCACAAAATAGGCCAGACAGTCCAAAGTCAATTTAAAATCAAGGCCTTTTAAATTCACAAAGAATATAAGAACTTGAACTCCTTTTTAAGAAGAGGTTATGATATATTTAGTCTTGATAAAGAGGTCTATACAAATTTCTAGTACCTAGGTAGTCTTAGGATCAGGAGAAATTCATTCCTATTCTGACTGATTCAATATTTTTCTCTGTCTCTGTACAAATTGTGGTTTTATAAAAACCACACAAGATTGGCATGAAATGCCGGATTCACCATTATCTACTAACAAATTATTATGTAACATTGAATCAGACATCTGTTTCTCTAGGACCCACTTCTACTACTAAAAAAAAGTGGATGGCATTACATGACCCTAACTCTAAAGCCAGAAATTCAGTGCACTCATTTCAACTCTTTGTGTTTCAACTTCCGCATTTAAAAAATTATCTCCAGATTGACAAATAAGACAAAGTAACTCATGGCCCTTAGAAGAAAGACATGATACAGTTACAATTTCTTTATATAAAATGCACAAGCATTAGAGTCAGGGAGATTTCTGTCCCACCAAGTACATTATTGAAATAAAATATGTGTTTTGAGAGGTAATGATAAACAATTGATATTATACTAGTCCTTAAGATTCTACAGTGTGAAAGGAATAATGTGCATGTGTATATGTTCATGTGTGTTCTCTTCTCATAATTCCTCTTGAAATGGGTCAATGAACAGAGCGTGCAGCTTCCATGTAGATTTCAGTTTCAAAACCCTCATCCTTCACAGTAAACACCTTTGCATTTACAATAGCCATAATACTTATCTACACATAATTTTGTCTTGATTTGGGTTTGCTATGGAATTAAGACTTTTGGGGAGTAATAAAACACTCTTCAAGGACAACTGCTTGTTAAAAGTACTAAGGTCTCACACTGCTTTAATAGCTGCCACGTACCCAGTGTAAAAGGCTTGTGACAGCGCAGGATTTTGTAATGGCATTTTAGTTGATGCCCTGTTCTCTAAGGAATTCCCTTTTTCCCTCCATTAAGCAATAAGTCAAGTGTCCTGAAGATTGCTAATTCACTTTGACTTCTACCAACTAAATGCAGAGGTGACGGGAACAAAAAATATACCAGGGTGTAAAAGAGGACTAGCCTAAGGGTCAGAGATTAGGATCTTCATTGTGATTCTGCCACTAGGCATTTGCCTCAGTGACCTTTGAGCCAGGAACCTGGTTTCTCAAGAGTGTCAGCATGCTCTCCTAGAAAATGTGCTAATAATGTTCACTGTCCTTTTCTGACCCATCGTTCTATGAATTGATGCTTCCTGGTGAACTAAATAAACAGGTGAGATTGTTCTTGTGGGTTTCAGCCTTATTTTCTGTGAAATGCTTTCCTTCCTCTTCCTTTAGCAGTAAAAGGGTAAGCTGGAGCTTTCCACCTGAGTATGTATTCCTTCCAAGGTAGTTAATTGGAAACACTGCCTGCCACAAAGTCACCTTTGTCTCCATTAGCTACTAGAGCTCCATAGGCTTCTTGCTCAGAGAGTAAAAGCCTTGGAAGGAACCTGGGAGAGCATCTATGATAACTCCCTCACTTTACAGATAATAAAATTGACCTTAAGGGATTTGGTGACTATTCTGTCTCAGCTCCTAAACTATTAATAGATACTTAGGTATCCATACTAATAGATACCTAGGTTTCTGCAAATGTACTGAGAGGAAAGCCTCATTGATCAGGGTTTTGAATGGGAGAAATCAAAGTTGTGTTTCTCTTAACAAATGTTAACTGATTTTCCCCCAAAGTATCCAACTTCTGAAGAAAATGAGAAAACTTCTAATTCCACTAGATTTTTTCTGTTTTTCCCTTTTGCCTCTTCAGTCTAACTCATTGAGGGTACATAAGAAATTTAATATTCAACCTGATAAGAACTTTTTTGAAATGCTTTAATTAAACTTGCTTAATAAACTCTGTTACAAATTGTTGCAATATTGAAATAGGGTCACTCTAAAGCTTGCCAGTGGCTGGCTTTACAATCACCAGACATGTTTGCAATATTACACACTGATTTTCCTTGCTGACTGAAAGAGATTGCTAACCATAATGTGTTGAAAACATTTCTGTTGCAAGCATGTGGCAGGTTGCAATGGTTTTCATGAGCAGGATACTTAAGCCTGGTCTTTCACAGGCTAACTAATTTTTAAACTCCCAACAGGTGCCCATATTGGCTACAAAAAAATAATCCAAACTTATTTTCTTTCTCATAGGAAGTTGTCCTTGAAGAAGGCACAATTGCCTTTAAAAATTGGGTTAAAACAGGCACAGATGTTTACAGACAGTTTTGGATATTTGATGTGCAGAATCCAGATGAAGTGGCAGTTAATAGCACCAAAATTAAAGTTAAGCAAAGAGGTCCTTACACGTACAGGTGAGTCCCCAAAATACGTGGCACTCTTTCCTTGAACACATGTATTTCTGAAAAAGCTTCCACTTGACAAATGTCATTGTATTGAAATGTACTTATTATTTTCTTACCATTAATATATATGGAAATATTTTGTTTCTGCCTACACAAAACCCTAATCTAAGGATTTAATGATTATTAAAAAACAGGTTTTATTACGAATTTACCAGCATCAGTTAACTACCCTACATTTAACAAGTCACACATGTTTTACACTTGTGGCATGTATGTTTCAAAAACTCTGAAATATGCATCTAAATAGAAAAAATCTATCAAAATTTTTAAAATGAGTATTTTAAAATCTTAAAATTGAAAAGTATAGGTATATGAGTAGTTCTCAAAGTATGGCTCCTGGACCAGCAACATCAGTATGACCTCAGAACTAGGCAGAAATGCAAATTCTCAGGCCCCACCTTAGACCAAGTGAATCAGAGACCCTTGGTTTGAGGCTGGCAATGAGTTTTACAAATATTCTGGGTGACTGCAGTACATAGACAGTTTTGCTAACCACAGCATTAAACTTCTATGTAAGTAAAATACCTGCTTAGGATTTCTATTCAAACGTTTTCCAGGTCTTAAGAGTGTATTTATGCAGTAGTTTCATTCTTATATTTTCTCCAGTACTAAGACTGAATAAAAAATACCTTTATCTACACGCCTTAACAGTTTAACACATTTTGAATAGAATCTAAGATCCATCAGATGTAGGGGGAAATAATTAGCCAGAACTTTTCATTTTGTAAATTTAAAAATCAAAGTGACACCAGGCAAGTGAAATGGTTTGTCCACGATGACAAAATCCTGGAAACTGGGTAACTCCTAGATATTTGTGTACATTTTCCCCCTATCAAAATTATAAACACTAACCTTAGCCAAGTATTACGACATTTATAGAGCCCATATGGGAACAGAATTAAGTCCTGTTGTATCACTTATTATATAAAGGTTTATTTTTCAAGGATAATTACAACTAGTTATAGACAATAATCAAGTATTATCACAAAACTTCATATTTGTAAAGATTTCTAATTCATAGTTTTACGTAGTCTGTAATTATGTAATTTCTTTCCTCTCCATGCATTAATTTATTTCTATATCAGCAACTCATGCTCAAATATAATGAAGTAACAATAGTTGGGGGGGGGGTGATGCCTGCTGCTGTAACATAATATATAAGCTGTAGAGCGCCATGGTACTATTCCATCCTAGTAATTATCCCCATCTCCTGTCTTCAGACATATGTCTATGACTATCCACAACTCAGTCAAAGAAATCTTGGATTTCATTGTTACAGAAAAAAATCTTACTTTCAGAAATATTAAAAAAAATTTTTTTCCAGAGTCTTATACTTCTTATATCACTATCAAAAGCCTGATATAAGATATCTGAATATCTTATTCCAAAAAACGTGTACTCTGAAAATCTAGAACTCACGTATGACCTAATATAATCTAAGTATAACTGATTAAACTTCTGTCATAGCTCAGTTGTTAAAGAATGACAACTGCAGTGCCAGAGTCCGCCTGCAGTGCAGGAGACCTGGGTTCGATTCCTGAGTTGGGAAGATCCCCTGGAAAAGGAAATGGCAACTCACTCTAGTATTCTTGCCTGGGAAATCCCATGGACAGAGGAGCCTGGCGGGCTACAGTCCATGAGGTCTCAAGAGCTGGACATGACTTAGCAACTAAACCACCAAACCATAACTGATTAAAAATCATACCCTGAGAAAACTGAATACATGTGATAAGAGAAAATAGGTGATATTTGAGATCTATCTCATCATAGGTTTTGCTTAATTTTTTCACTTGTTTGGCAGGGCGGTTGGAGGGGGGGTGTATGTTTTTACCTTTAAGGGTGAGTGAAGTCGCTCAGTCGTGTCCGACTCTTTGCGACCCATGGACTGTAGCCTACCAGGCTCCTCTGTCCATGGGATTTTCCAGGCAAGAATACTGGAGTGGGTTGCCATTTCCTTCTCCAGGGGATCTTCCCAACCCAGGGATTGAACCCCGGTCTCCCGCATTGCAGGTAGATGCTTTACCCTCTGAGCCATCAGGGAGATCCTTCTTTTAAGGATATTCATTGTGGAATGTAAAAAACAAACATAATATAGAATCCTGTCCCAGTCCTGCTCTGATAGGTGATAAGATACATATCTTATTTTTGGAGGCTAAAACCTTCATTCTCTAAGGGATAAAAATGGAGTGGATTAGATATAATTCATTTACTTGGAGAAGCAATGAGGTGGGGGTTAGAGAAGTTGGATTTTCAGCTAAAGTGTGTAAACAAACTCAGATTTATATAACAATTCTAAAGGAATCTCATGATGTCTTATGATGTTGACAAAGGAATCCTTACTGTCTACCTAGATGCCTTAAATAATGGGAAAACAATGGTTACCTTTCAGAAAAAGTAAATAGTTTGAGAGTCTTCCATGTGTTGAGGTGAATTTACTTCCTATCAATTACACTCTGAATTCAGTTGAAATTGGAAGTGAAGGAGGATGTCCCTCCTCAACAGAACCATACGGGCTTATTTGCCTTTTAGCTGCTGAAGTGAGCTTGATGAAACTTTGACAGGATGTGACATGGGTCAGAGCATGAAACTTCCTGGATTGAGATGTTAATTATGTATAGCATCTCTATGAAGACCTGGTAACTCCTTCAGAATATTCTCAGATCGAACATAAATTTTAAAAATTTTTAATTACTTTGCTTTGGCAGAAGTGCATGGAAAACAATATGAAGCAATTTCCTCCCTTTGACCTTATTAACCAACACTCTGTAAAACCTGTATACATTCTAATTTTTAAACAAAAACTTGAGTACTTATAATCTCTTTTTAAAAGTACATTCTAAACACAGACCTCAGTTTGAAGGATTTTTTTTTTCTGTTAGTGAGTGCCATCTGCTGGTATAATGTAAGTACAACTAAGTGAACTACAATTTGGGTCACAATTATGGCTCAGCTGGTAAAGAATGCGCCTGCAATGTGGGAGACTGGGTTCGATCCCTGGGTTGGGAAGATCCCCTGGAGAAGGGAAAGGCTACCCACTCCAGTATTCTGGCCTGGAGAAGTCCATGGACAGTATAGTCGCAAAGAGTCAGACATGACTGAGTGACTTTCAGTTACTTACACTTAACTTATATTGATATTATTTCAAACATGTAAAATAAATGTTCCTGAAAATTATGTTAATTTTAAATATGAATATGTAATATAATTTTAACATGTAATTATCTAATATAAAAGAGTAACTGACTAGTAATAGATTCTCCAGGATGATGTCTCAGATATTTATATTCTTTGTATGTCTACAGTACTCCAAGGAGAATAAACAATAAAAAGCTTGATGAAATTGTATTAGAAATAAGATATATTTCCATATTTTTGTGAATTCTCTTTTCAAAGAGTGTAAAAAATAATTTCTTCATTCAAAAACATTTACCAAAAACTTACCCAAGTACCAGACACTGCTTGGGGATACACAGTACTCATAATACCTATGGCAAAGGAATCTACATTTTTATTATACTTGATTGAAATCAGGTCAGGCTTTTCTGGTTGGTTTTGTTTTTTCCATTTCAGTCCCATGGTTTTTCAGTCTTTATCTTAGATAACAACAGATAACATTTAGAAGCTCACATGATAGAGACATTCGGATATATGATAGAGCAGTGAATAATGTACACCTTATTCCATCTCAGTAAATATCTTGTATGTACAGAAGATTTTTTTCCCCATGATATTACTCTTCACCACATTCCTAAAAAGTAGTTGGTACTCTGCCTAGCAATTACAGCCAGGCACTTAGAACTAGTAACTATTCCATACATGGGGTAGGGCTGGAGACGAATTGATCTGTGATGGTGAAATACATTGTTAGTTATCTTTAATTCTCATTAAAATAATGAAAGTTATAATCAAGCCAATGATGGAAAGGCTATCTACTTTGAACAGTCCTTCTAATAAAAGAAAAGGGGCTCATAATATTCCCCTGCTTCAACTTCTGTTTCCCCCTCACCCTCAAGATAAAAGGTGAACATCTAGATGTAGAATGCAACCCTTTAGTCCTTGAGATCTTGCTCATTTCGTGGCTTTGTTTTCTACCACTCCCCTTACTCAGACACTGTAAACCAACCATATTGAAACGTGTTATTTCTAAAAGTACATGTTCTTCCATATTTTACCAAAGTAAAGTTCTATCTGTCACTCAAACCACTTATATGGAATTGTATCCTGTCCATTATCCCCACCATATCCCAAGCCTGGGTTTTTACCTCTTCTATCTTCTCACAGAATCTGTGTAACCTCCTATAATAATATGTATTCCTTCTCCCCTGGTATGTTCATCTAAGACCTTCCTTCTCTAATTTGCTAGAGACTCAGTATCAGCTTGCTTATCCTTTTGGTCTACTTGTTTAGCATAATTTCTGACACAGTCTATGTACTTAAAATTATTTGTTGCATGAAAGAATGACATTCATTTGAAACAACTGTTTTGAGTTTTACTTACTCTTGTGTTTCAGAGTTCGTTATCTAGCCAAGGAAAATATAACCCAGGACTCTGAGAACCACACGGTCTCTTTCCTACAGCCCAATGGTGCCATCTTCGAACCCTCGCTATCAGTTGGAACTGAGAATGACACGTTCACCATTCTCAACCTGGCTGTAGCCGTGAGTAGACAAACAGCAAAATTACTGATTTGGAAATCCTCTAGAATCCAACTGTAAATAATCTCATGATTAAAGCTACCATTAGATATCATTTTTTTCATTTTTATAAAAATACTTTCTTATGCTACTATTTTTAATTATGATCATTTGGAAAGATGACAAGATCATAGAATAATCAACTGAAGACTGATTAGAAGACCACTTAATGTGTATCATTTTAAAAAGTAGGATTTATGGGGCTTCCCCTGTGACTCAGTGATAAAGAATCTGATAATGCAGGAGACGTGAGTTCAGTCCCTGGTCCAGGAAGATCCCACATGCCTCAGAGCAGCTAAGCCTGTGCTGTTGAGCATGTGTCCTAGAGCCAAGGAGCCGCAACTGCTGAGCCCACACGCCCCAGCTTCTGAAGTCTGCACACCCTAGAGCCCATGCTCTGCGTCAGGAGAAGCCAGCACAGTGAGAAGCCCACGCACCACAGTGAGAGACTGGCCCTGCTCAAGGCAGCCAGAGAGAAGCCTGCAGAGCAGTGAAGACTCCACAGCCAAAATCAACAGCCAATGAGAGGAAACAAATAAAATGTGTCCAAAAGTAGGACTTAACTTTGAAACTCCTCTTCCTGTGGCCCACACAACCACAGAGAAATGTAATCATGAAGAGACGAAGAAATAATATACTTTTAGCCCTGGCTAGATTTGACAGTCATTTTAAAGATAGCTGGAACTTGTTTTATTCAGTTTAATTCTTACGTTTATATTTATTTGTTAAGAAAGTGTTAACTGCAGTCGGTGTCTTAAACCATGATTTTTTTTTGTTTGCAGGCTGCACCACATCTCTATCCAAATTCATTTGTTCAAGGAATACTCAACTCACTTATCAAAAAGTCAAAATCTTCTATGTTTCAAAACAGAACTTTGAAAGAACTACTGTGGGGCTATACAGATCCATTCTTGAATTTGGTTCCATATCCTATTGCCACTACAGTTGGTGTGTTTTATCCTGTGAGTAGCAATTATAAATGTTGATACTGTTAGACTTTAACTGGATAAATATAATCACATTGGCAATTCGTAAGTTTATCATTCAGTGTGTTAACCCTATTTCTGATCTCGGAATACATACTCTAAGTTTTTAAAAGTCTCTACCTCACATGGATTTAGCTTTCCTAGTTGGGAAAATTTAACTTATCTGAATTTAACAATTAAGTTTAAGATTAAGAAGTGGCCATTTAATTAAGTTTCCACTCCTAGATAAATATGCAATTATCTAAAATTAGGTTATAAGGTGCTAAGAGTTTGAACACTGTTTTTGGTTTTGGTTTCCTGTCTAAAAAAACAAGTTTAAGCTGTGTTTTATTTTTGTTAATTGTATTCATCATATCATTCTTAAAAATTTGTTTCAACATAAATTTAAAAGTCACCTTAAATTGTACACAAGATTGATACATCAGCATGTTTTATTCTCTTAGATTTAGTTGGTAAGAACATCTGTGAGTGAGTGCCGTGCTCAGAGCTGATAAGAACTTCTAGCAATCTACAAACTCATGAAATGGCAGTTTGGAGATAAAAAGTGAATTTGGTGATGTACTTAGTTATAGCAGAATGTTCCAAATTATAAATAGGACAAGGTGACTATTGCATTGAAAATTTTACTGTGATTCCATTTGGCACTATATGAGATATTAATTACATTCTGCAGTTTATTGTTGTTATTTTACTTTAGATGGTTTTTAGGGTTGCAAGTTCATATATCAATCAAATATGAATACAGAAAGCCTTAAGGGAGATAAATTCAGTTACTATTATTTCACTCACATATTTTTATTTCTTTCCTTGGCTAATTCTGTTTTTAATTTTGTGCACCTCATCTTAGTAACTACTTAGAGATGGTAACATCGAGACAATGTCTAGAAATCGGTCATTTTTCTCATAGGTTTTGTTCACTCTCCCCTCACAATATATTAGGAGTAGTGATCAAAATGGCCTTTCTGGATTAAATAAAACAAAGAGTGCTAGAATTGGATCATGTCAGCTTTGGCACTTGTTACATTACTTTGTCTCAGCATCTAGCATTTATTTTTAGTCACCTTTTGTATTCTGTGTTTTTAAAATATTAAAGACCAATAATTTTGAAACTATTGCATATATATTTAAAATCATATAAAATAATTATGAACAACCACTGAGAGTTAATTACAAATTTAATAACTTGGAAAGTATGGTTTGTTGTAGAAGTAATTTTTTCTTGTATCTCTTCAGTACAATAATACTGCAGATGGAGTTTACAAAGTTTTCAATGGAAAGGACGACATAAGCAAAGTTGCCATAATTGACACATACAAAGGCAAAAAGTAAGTATCCAGGCAAAGTGTGTGTCACTGGGATACTCTGAGGCAGGCAAGGAACTTATTTACCAGCTGGTAAGGCACAGGGACAACGTGTGGAACAGAGCTGCTTGTATCTCAGTCCTAGAAGCTCCCTAGGTCTACCAGGCATTAATCCTTTAGTTGTGATGACTGGTCACACTAATGTATTTTTGCTGAGTTTCAGCCCCACTGGAGGGTTCACCTTTATGAACAAGTTCTCTTACATAAAGAAATCTAAAGGAACTACTTCCATCTCTGCTGCATAACCATCATACATGCAACAATGACATAAATGCAAATGAGAATAATCAATATATCAACTCATCATCTAGTAAGTAGGAATATAGACATCTTACTGTTTCTTTTTTAACTGAGCATGTCAAAAAACATCATTCATTCCAGGGAGATGATTAAATGTACCAATAAAGATGAAAGTTTAATGAATCCATGCAAACATTTTCATGACTTGCCCCTTCAAAATTTTCCTGAAATAATTTTCTATATTGATAATTCAGCTTTTAAACCATTATCAATGCAAAAAATGGAATTACTACTTCCTGTTCCAAAACTGACATATTAAATCTGAAAATAAAGTGTACACCTCCTATGAAGTAGTAGTAGAATGAGATATGTTCACATAGCCATGATTTCCTACTTCTTCCAAGTTCCTGCCTGTTTATGTGGAGTACACCTAATCTGTCATATGTCTAAAATACAAAGAAGCCCAATAAATATCAGGGGGAAAAAACTTTTCAAAGTTGAAATTAGAGTTTTAAGATCAGTAATTTTTGACAAAGAATAAAGTGATCAAAATCAAGAGAGATGGAATATTTTTATGATTAAGTAACCATTACTTCACATTGAGTTTGTACCTAAAAATCGCCTAAAAAAGTTAAATACTCACTCACATAGACTTTTCATCTACAGAGTTCATAGTCATGAATCATTTTGAAAATTCTAATGGAGGACAACAAACACTTCTAAATTCTCATTTTAGGGAAATCACATCTCTGTATATTGAGGAAAGTGAGAATTTCTTCCATTTCAATATTAACAGAGTTTTTGAGGAGAGCTACTAAATACTCCAAATTGGAGTAAGACTTTCATTTAAGATTATGATAAGGTTAACTTAACTGACTGAGCATGACTGACAGCTTATTCTGTTTAAAAAAGAAGCCATAGCTTGCCTTGACATCTTACTGGATGGTATGTTAAGAGTGAAAAAACCATTTTTCCATCACCAAAAAGTGGTTGAGTATGCAGAGAAACTATCACTACTGTTGTTTTCATTATTTCCATATATAAATATACACACACATATATATTTTATGTAGACACCAGAATATAAATTAATAAACTTCATCCTACTTTAATGCCAGCTCATGCAAGAGTTGAGAGAAAAATATAAATTGATTTTCTACATGTTTCTAAATCTCTATTAATCAAACATCTCTTTCCTCCTCCACATTCTACTCTTCTCTCTCATTATGAGTTATATCAGTTAACCATTTAGTATCTTCCTCCTACTCAGCTGGACACGTCAACATAATATGAAATAATCCACTTCTCCCATTAGAACAACAAAAGAAAAAACTTTCTTGAAGTAGACATCTAAATGTCTAATATGTGTTTTTCAATTTTCTTTTTACAGAACTTTATCTTTTCCAAGTTGTTCCTAACTACCAAATTTTGGCAGCTTTTCTCTTATAATCTAACTATCTAGTGGTATCAGGCACTTCCTTTATCTCAGCAAGATGCCGGCTTCAAGCAATACATAGACCAAATGACTTAGAACATTTTCCTAAACTTAGCACCTGTCACATCTAGTCTAATAAACTGTTATTATTTTTGCAGAAATACTGACTCATAACAGACAATATAATGTGAGAAGGTGCTTCTGAAATGAGATTGATCATTTTCTTTTTCTTTTTTTAACTCCTAAGGAATCTCCTCTATTGGTCAAGTTATTGTGACATGATTAATGGTACAGGTAAGTGTACCAAGTGATGGGTGAAGGATCCCTTTGCGGTAATATCACAATGAAACCACCTTCTTTCTCCCACAAATCCTCCATCATATCTACAATGTTCTGGGGGTTGAGGATATCCATTTACTTATCGTGTATCCCACAACATAATTCAGAGTCTCTATACTTACATATGGGCTTATTAAATGTATGTCTAATGTGATGGGATTTCTGAAGATTAACCACTGAAGATGAGCCTTTACTGCATTCTTTGGGAAATGTTTACTTCGTAAAAGCTTTACTTAAGTGAACTTCCTTCCTGGCCACAGAAGTAAGGGGGTAGAAAATTTTACAGTAGTAGTTACTGTTTGCACGTTTAGGAAATACCATATAAGCTATGACAAATCTAGACAGCATATTAAAAAGCAGAGACATTACTTTGCCGACAAAGGTCCGTCTAGCCAAAACTATCGTTTTTCCATTAGTCATGTATGGATGTGAGAGTTGGACCATAAAGAAAGTTGAGTGCCAAGCAATTGATACTTTTGAACTGTGGTGTCGGAGTAGACTCTTTTTGAGAGTCCTACGGATTGCAAGGAGATCAAACCAGTCCATCCAAAGGAAATCAGTCCTGAATATTCATTGGAAGGACTGATGAATATGAAACTCCAGTACTTTGACCATGTGATGCAAAGAACTGACTCCTTAGAAAAGATCCTGATGCTGGGAAAGTTTGAAGGCAGGAGAAGTGGGCAGCCGAGGACGAGATGGTTGGATGGCATCACCAACTTGATGGACACAAGTGTGAGCAAGCTCTGGGAGTTGGTGATGCAGGAGTTCCCCGCACTGGGAAGTCTGGCGTGCTGCAGGCCATGGGGTCACAAAGAGCTGGACAAAGCTGAACTGAATGGTTTAAATTCTAAAGAATTAAAAAATCTAGATAAATACAAAAATAAAACATGTGTCCAAGTGGAGGTTTCAATAATGAGGCAGAATCAGAGAAGTTCAAGGCTGAATATAGATTTTGAATGAGATGATCAAAATGAAAAAGAAAACAACAACAATAAGACACAGCTGCATCTGTACTAACCATGAAAAATGTATGCAAAAATAACACTGTGAAATAGAACTGGGAAGAAAGAAGGTACTAGGACTTTAGATTCAGAGTGTGATAGATCCAGTTTTTTATTCTTCTTAAAGAAAAGCAAAGTACACATACACCTATTAGTTTAAGTAATAAAATTTTTTAAAGTAATGGGAATAAAATACCATTAGGTATTTAAAATCAAAGATGAGCTTTCAGCTGCTAAGAAGCAGAAGCAGAATATTGTGTGTGTAAAGTTGGTAAGGCAATACTTTAGAAGAATGTAACACAATGAAGAAAAAAATGTTAAAGTACATAAAAAGATAGAATATAAGAAGGAAGCATAGAGAACGTTCATTTTCACAAAGGTATTGCTGAGTTTCACAGGTTATTTAATTTTGTTTACACTCTGCTAAAAAAAAAAAAAAAAAAAAGAACAACAACCTGTAAAACCACTGCTGAATTTGCTTTACAGCACTTTGAGTCATGGTGATGGGTGAAGAAATCCCTTCCAAGTAGTTCATTTCTGCAAATAGTCAACTGTCCCAATACCACTAACTTTAATTTCATAAGCATACACTTCAGTCCTTAAGAAAGAAATATACTGCACTTCTAAATAGTAAGCTATTGTTTATGGGCTTAAAATATATTTAAATCTTAGTCTAAAACAAAAAATAGACCAGTTTTAAAACAGTAATAAGAGGATTCATTAATGACTGTAACATATACATAGCATCAGGCATGAAATTAAAAGTATCTAAGAAGAAAATAACAGTAAAACAAACTAGGAGCAAAGGTTGGTTGGACAGATCAGGGACTCTGATGAAAGCCCTGTGAAAGGGATTCTTGGTCACAGTACTAGAAAAAGAGACTAATGAAATGTCAATGGATCCAAGGTGATTTTTAAATCATGATTTAGAAGTACTTCCTCTACCTTCTTCACTAAGTTTAAAGACATAAAATGAAAGTATTTATTTACATTTGAATGTATTTTAAAAAAAGAGAGCCCTGCTAGTATCAGCTATGTTATGGTCATGGCCCTTGGTAGTTACTGGTGTCATTATAACATAATCTTTGATGATATTTCAGATGATTTTTAAATATTTTCAATGTACTTTTTTCCTTTAATGGCTAAGGTGTTGGGACAGCAGTTGCAGGCAAGGCCCATTCAGGGAACTACTTGAGGAATTTAATCTTCAGTATCCCATTCTCTCAATGTCTTATCAGGTTCACTGAGATGCTCTGTTATATTTCACCTATCATAAAAATATAAGTGAAATGTAATAAAGCCACAAGGTCAGTGAAGTTACCAGAAAAACAGTGCGGTAGTCATAACTGAAGGATAGGTCTTACTGTTTTGGACAAATACATTCAGTGGTGGCTCATGTTTGGTGATATTCATTTGTGGAGCAAATGGAGGAATTGTCTAGCTATTTTTTTTTCATTTATTTTTATTAGTTGGAGGCTAATTACTTTACAATATTGTAGTGGTTTTTGTCATACATTGACTTGAATTAGCCATGGATTTACATGTATTCCCCATCCCGATCACCCCCCACCTCCCTCTCTACCCACTCCCTCTGGGTCTTCCCAGTGCACCAGGCCCGAGCACTTGTCTCATGCATCCAACCTGGGCTGGTGATCTGTTTCACCCTTGATAATATACATGTTTCGATGCTGTTCTCTTGAAACATCCCACCCTCGCCTTCTCCCACAGAGTCCAAAAGTCTGTTCTGTACATCTGTGTCTCTTTTTCTGTTTTGCATATAGGGTTATCATTAACCATCTTTCTAAATTCCATATATATGTGTTAGTATACTGTAATGGTCTTTATCTTTCTGGCTTACTTCACTATGTATAATGGGCTCCAGTTTCATCCATCTCATGAGAACTGATTCAAATGACTTCTTTTTAATGGCTGAGTAATATTCCATAGTGTATATGTACCACTGCTTCCTTATCCATTCATCTGCTGATGGGCATCTAGGTTGCTTCCATGTCCTGGCTATTATAAACAGTGCTGCGATGAACATTGGGGTGCACGTGTCTCTTTCAGATCTGGTTTCCTCGGTGTGTATGCCCAGGAGTGGGATTACCGGGTCATATGGCAGTTCTATTTCCAGTTTTTTAAGGAATCTCCACACTGTTCTCCATAGTGGCTGTACTAGTTTGCATTCCCACCAAGAGTGCAAGAGGATTCCCTTTTCTCCACACCCTCTCCAGCATTTATTGCTTTAGACTTTTGGATATCAGATATCCTGACTGGTGTGTAATGGTACCTCATTGTGGTTTTGATTTGCATTTCTCTGATAATGAGTGATGTTGAGCATCTTTTCATGTGTTTGTTAGCCATCTGTATGTCTTCTTTCAAGAAATGTCTGTTTAGTCCTTTGGCCCATTTTTTGATTGGGTCATTTATTTTTTTGGAGTTGAACTGCAGGAGTTGCTTGTATATTTTTGAGATTAATCCTTTGTTGCTTCATTTTCTATTATTTTCTCCCAATCTGAGGGCTGTCTTTTCACCTTGCTTATAGTTTCCTTTGTTGTGCAAAAGCTTTTAAGTTTCATTAGGTCCCATTTGTTTAGTTTTGCTTTTATTTCCAATATTCTGGGAGGTGGGTCATAGAGGATCTTGCTGTGATTTATGTCGGAGAGTGTTTTGCCTATGTTCTCCTCTAGGAGTTTTATAGTTTCTGTTCTTACATTTAGATCTTTAATCCATTTTGAGTTTATTTTGTGTATGGTGTTAGAAAGTGTTCTAGTTTCATTCTTTTACAAGTGGTTGACCAGTTTTCCCAGCACCACTTGTTAAAGAGGTTGTCTTTTTTCCATTGTATATCCTTGCCTCCTTTGTCAAAGATAAGGTGTCCATAGGTTTGTGGATTCATCTCTGGGCTTTCTATTCTGTTCCATTGATCTATATTTCTGTCTTTGTGCCAGTACCATACTGTCTTGATGACTGTGGCTTTGTAGTAGAGTCTGAAGTCAGGCAGGTTGATTCCTCCAGTTCCATTCTTCTTTCTCAAGATTGCTTTGGCTATTCGAGGTTTTTTGTATTTCCATACAAATTGTGAAATTATTTGTTCTAGTTCTGTGAAAAATACCGTTGGTAGCTTGATAGGGATTGCATTGAATCTATAGATTGCTTTGGGTAGTATAGCCATTTTGACAATATTGATTCTTTCAATCCATGAACACGGCATATTTCTCCATCTGTTTGTATCCTCTTTGATTTCTTTCATCAGTGTTTTATAGTTTTCTATGTATAGGTCTTTTGCTTCTTTAGGAAGATATACTCCTAAGCATTTTATTCTTTTTGTTGCAATGGTGAATGGTATTGATTCCTTAATTTCTCTTTCTGTTTTTCTCATTGTTACTGTATAGGAATGCAAGGGATTTCTGTGTGTTCATTTTATATCCTGCAACTTTACTATATTCATTGATTAGCTCTAGTAATTTTCTGGTAGTCTTTAGGGTTTTCTATGTAGAGGATCATGTCACCTGCAAACAGCAAGAGTTTCACTTCTTCTTTTCCTATCTGGATTCCTTTTACTTCTTTTTCTGCTCTGATTGCTGTGGCCAAAACTTCCAAAACTATGTTGAATAGTAGTGGTGAGAGTGGGCACCCATGTCTTGTTCCTAACTTTAGGGGAAATGCTTTCAATTTTTCACCATTGAGGGTAATGCTTGCTGTGGGTTTGTCATATATAGCTTTTATTATGTTGAGGTATGTTCCTTCTATTCCTGCTTTCTGAAGAGTTTTAATCATAAATGGATGTTGAATTTTGTCAAAGGCTTTTTCTGCATCTATTGAGATAATCATATGGTTTTTATCTTTCAATTTGTTAATGTGGTGTATTACATTGATGGATTTGCAGATATTAAAGAATCCTTGCATTCCTGGGATAAAGCCCACTTGGTCATGGTGTATGATTTTTTTAATATGTTGTTGGATTCTGTTTGCTAGAATTTTGTTAAGGATTTTTGCATCTATGTTCATCAGTGATATTGGCCTGTAGTTTTCTTTTTTTTGTGGCATCTTTGTCTGGTTTTGGAATTAGAGTGATGGTGGCCTCATAGAATGAGTTTGGAAGTTTACCTTCTTCTGCAATTTTCTGGAAGAGTTTGAGTAAGATAGGTGTTAGCTCTTCTCTAAATTTTTGGTAGAATTCAGCTGTGAAGCCATCTGGTCCTGGGCTTTTGTTTGTGTCTAGCTATTTTTTGTTATATCCAGTGTGTACTATGGAGCACAACTGTAGTAAAGATTTACTAAGCTCAAAAGATGCTCTTTTTCGTTTGATGTGTACATTTTCCAACCATTTGTGTGAAATTGTTTAGTGATTTAAAAAATATTGATCAGCCATAAGGGTAGGTGAATGGATCACTATTAAAAGTATGGACATTTACAAAAATGAGTTTTAAAGGAATCTCAAGATTAAAAAATTGCTACTCTACTGATAGATGGGAGATTTGAAAACATAAAATCACAGTTTTAACAATGTGATTTTGCCGTTTTTAAAAACTTTCATCTATTTTTAAAGAATGGGAAAATTTAATATGAAACAGAATACCAAGGACTATGTATAGTATACAGTCTTATTGAATACGGTAGCTGCTAGCCACATGTCACAATTCAGCAGCACTTAAAATGCAGCCTAGTACAAACTGAAATACTGTAAGTATAAAGTAAACACTGGATTTTCAGATTTTTGTTAATTTTTATATTATATGTTAAAATGATGGTATTTTTGATATATGGGGTTAAACAACAAATACTTGATACATGGTTTTTCATCTTTAAAATGTAGTTACTGGAGAATTTTAATTTTATATATACAGTTTGCATTACATTTCTCTTAACCATGCAGGAATCAAGATTTCTAGATTTGTTTCAGTCGCACTGTTTCCATCTAATCCCTTGCCACTGGTTTGGTTTTTAAACAGATGCAGCCTCATTTCCACCTTTTGTTGAGAAGACAAGGATATTGCGATTTTTCTCCTCTGATATTTGCAGGTAAGAGAAAGACAATGATGTATCTCTCCAAGTCATAATTCCTTCTCTAAGTGATAAAACACAGACCAAGAAGCTTATGCTTAATAACCATGTTATTTGAGAAAAATAAAATACCTTTAGGGAAGTATTTCCTGATCTATTAAGAATAAATACAATGTGAAATTCATGATTTATGCCCTGAAGAAGGTAATGGCAAACCACTCCAGTATTCTTGCCTAGAGAATCCCATGGACAGAGGACCCTGGTGGGCTACAGTCCATGGGGTTGCAAAGGGTTGGATACAACTGAGTGACCAACACACACACACACAAAATGTATTTGTGAGTCTTTAAAATTTGATGTAGAAGGATGTTGTGTATAATGCAAATCAGTTTCTTTTTTGTTATTTTTAAGAATTACTTTTTTCATTCTTTTACTAAATTAGCAGTAAGAGTGATAAAGTCAAGTCTAGAAAGGCATGCCCAGTCTTTGTAAAGAAGAGGATACCACAATCACAATACTATCTTCATGTGCACTACTTACAATACAGCATCTTTTCAAATTGACGGGGGCCCAGTAGCTATCACACAAGCATTAGCGCCTACACCTGTATCCTTGAATGCTCACCTGGTTTCTTAACACTGTTTGGTAGAGCAAGCATAATACCTCTGAATCTTTTTCCTTATCTGTAAAATTGAAGAGAACAGCATTTCTTCAAATAGTCATCTGGGGATTAGAAAATATTTAACCTATAAAGGAAACTAACTGTAAGGAATGCCTTAACTGTAAATACTCCATGGTAATTCACAAGCAAAAACTATTCTCAGAAGTGTTTGAAAACAAATAGCTCATACTCAAGTATTAAGTTCTAGTGTGTCTTAAAATTTTGCAAGCTTTTGTTTTCCCTAAAAATTAGGGGTTCTAATAAGATTATATCTAATTTTTCTAATTTAAGGCAGCAATAATATAAATTTAAATATAAGAAAAAATGAATCTCCACAATGAAGTTCAGGGTCCCAGAATGAAGCTCTTTCTTATCTGTATTCAGGTCTGTCTATGCTGAGTTTGCAGCTGAAATGAATCTGAAAGGAATCCCTGTGTATAGATTTACTCTTCCATCCTTGGCTTTTGCATCTCCAAGTGAAAATCCAGACAACCACTGTTTCTGCACAGAGCAAATTATCTCAAAAAATTGTACCTTATATGGTGTGCTAGACATCAGCAAATGCAAAGAAGGTGAGTACAAGTTCTTCATGTCACAATCCCTGGCATAATTTGTGTTATTCTTTAAAATGTAAACTTTACCCAGGATTCCTTTCCACCAGAAGTATACTGTGAGAAAGCAGTAAGGGCAGAAAGTAAGAGTGATGGTGAATATTTTTGTTTTGATGTTTGTCTTGCTTTCAGGGTCACAGTTGTTTTCGTGTAGCAGAACTTAGTTTTTATTAGGTATAATCATGCTTATTGATACTTCCCGTGCTACTTGGAAAATGTCTCTTTAGGTCTTTTGCTCATTTTTAAATTGGTTTATTTATTTTTTTGAGTTGCGTGAATTCTTGTATGTATATTTTGGATGTTAATCACATGGGATACGTGTTTTGGAAGTATTTGCTCCCACCTACAGCTAACCTTTTCATTTCTGACTGTTTCTTTTGCTGTGCAGAATGGCTGTGCTCCTTTTAGATTTAGGATAAAATGAAAATAGTTTGCAGAACACTTTGAGCATCCCAACTTGTCCATCTGATATTTTTCTTCTTCTACCCTAGAATCTGTTAAAAAAAAAAAAAAGTATATTTTAGGATGTCTCTGAAACAAAAATTGATTCAAACATGGCATCTGGAGTCTATCTTATTTTGCTTACCTTCTTCATGTTAGAGTGGGTGCGAATAAAGAAAGAAAAGCCTCTTTAAATAAATTCTCAGTCCAAAGACATTTTACAGCCTGAAACGTGAAGGTATATGGTTGTAACTTTGTGTTCAGTAGCTAAGCTTTACATATTGAAAATGAACACCTAAGGCGTGAACAACACACATTAACTAAATAGTCAGTAGGATGATGTATAAGTTTACATTTCATTTTTGTTCAAAAGTGATCAGATACAATAATTTTCCCTCACTCTCATCCCCTGATTAGATTTCAAAGCCAAATTTGCTTTTTTTTTAATTAAAAGCTTTGTTTTCAAGGAAATCTTTTCTAAGTGGTATATGAAATGAGGAAAGTGATTTATCCCAATTGTCTCTTAAAACTTTTTTTCAGGAAAACCTGTGTACATTTCACTTCCTCATTTTCTACATGGAAGTCCTGAACTTGCAGAACCTATTGAAGGCTTAAGTCCAAATGAAGAAGAACATAGGACGTACTTAGATGTTGAACCTGTAAGCAAATAGTTTATTGATCGGATTTGTTTTTTAAAAATGAAGAAAAAATTAAATTATCAATCACATTTATTGTATTACATTCTTAATAAATTACTTACTTTTACTTCAAGGAAAATTACAGTGATTTCTTCCTGTTGTTGCTTATGAAATGTCAAGATAATTTTAGTTTTTCAGCAAAGGTCAGGAATAATGAAAATCATTCTATTTGGATTAAAATGATTTTATATGTTACTCTTTCAAATGTACTTTATATTTAACTGCAAATATTGCTTATATGAAGGTACCCTGTAGATTATGAGGGATTAAAAATGTTTTATGGGTATACATGCACTTGAGGCAAGATCAAATATATTTCTTAGTGTCAAGAAAAATCTATTAAGTTCCCTATAGTTTAACAGTTTCTATTTTTCATTTATATTAATATTCCCCTTTTCAACAGATAGATGAAATGTCAGGACTTTAGTAGTCATATTTTAGTTTAAATGATGACAGAAGTAACATTATACTGATGATACATGGATTCTGACTGAGTACATATTTAAATTCCAGGATATATTTTGTCAAATGAATTTTAGATTTCACTACTGTTGTTGTTGTTACTAATTCCCCAAAACCAATTCAAGTAAACATCACAAATCTAACTAAACCTTGACATTAGCTTGGGCAAGGATATATCTGTATACACACATGCATATGCTCATAAAATGTAATTATGGAGAGTTACATATGTAATATTCAATATGTCTGATTAAGTCCAATTAACAACAAATTTCACAGGTTTCAAGTAGTACACTTTCACCTTAAGCTCATACATAACAAAAATAAGGTCTGGATATTATAAAAGAATGTTTTTAAAATAAGTTGGTAATTAGTTTGTTCTCATTTTAGATAACTGGATTTACTTTACGGTTTGCAAAACGGCTGCAGATCAACATACTGGTCAAGCCAGCAAAAAAAATTGAGTGAGTTTCTTAATCAAGTTTCGTTTCAATTTTTCAAATTTTCTTGTAAGATGTGGATATATCTATCAAAGGAGATGGAAATAAAATTTCAACGTCTGTTTGGCTTAATGTCATTAAATAATTATTACATGCTTATAACTGTCATTTGTAATTTAGAATTACATCTAATGTGTAGTGAAATTGTACTTACCCATATTTTGGAATGAGTATTTCTGGTATTTCCCTCTTTGCTAACTGTCCAAATATTTTTATGACAATAGTTTCAGAATTCATATTTTAGTTTCCTGGGTATAATTAGTTGAAAGGGAAAATACATAATTAGAAAAGGTCATTCTAATTAAAAAACCTGTATCAGATGGCTTTCCTGTGGTTCAGTGCTTAAGAGTCCACCTTTCACTGCAAGGGACACTGGTTTGATCCCTGGTACAGGGAGATCCCACACGCCTCTGGGAAGCTAGCCCCGTGCACCACAACGAGCCTGCGCTCTGGCGCTCTCGAGTCGCCACTCCTGAGCCCGTATGCAGCTACTCCTGAGCCCATGTGCAGCAACTCCTGAGCCCGTATGCAGCTACTCCTGAGCCCATGTGCAGCTACTCCTGAGCCCGTATGCAGCTACTCCTGAAGCCTGTGCTCCTGGAGCCTGTGCTCCACAACAGGAGAAGCCACTCCAATAAGAAGCCCATATGCACAGCAACTGCAGAGTGGCCCCTGCTTGCCGCAGCTAGAGAAGGCCCATGCATGGCAACGAAGACCCAGTGCAGCCAAAAATAAATAAATATTTTTTAAAATCTGTATTAAAAAGATTTGTATGTAGGAAAGATGTCTGAGAAACAGAAATATTAAAATTTAAATGCTTCATTACAGGAAAAACAAAGTAAGTAACTTAACCAGGTTATAAAAGCAACTAATTTCTGAACATTTAATTTCACTAGTAGTTACTAATATCTGTCATATGTGCATAGCATATTACTAAATATTTTCACACTTATTTTCAATGTTTATTACAGAGCATTAAAGAATCTGAAGCACAACTATATTGTGCCTATTCTTTGGCTTAATGAGGTGAGTATTTTTATCTATTAGTCACTAAAAACAGTAAGCTTCTTAATATACAGAAAAAGTTTTTGATATCTGAAAATTAAATATATATATATACATACAGTATTTGAACTTGTCTTTCCATTGTATCTATGAGTGAGTTTATATATTATTAATTATATAATTAATTATTTTTTAAAGTAAGTCATACAGAAGTATCAGGATTATGTTAGACTTAAGTATAACTTTAATAAAAATAAAAATACTTCATAGTGCATTTATTAGATAATTTTTCTTGTCATAGTGCATGTGTTAGGAAAGAGTCATGAAAATATTAAACTCCAAATAATTCAATATGAGCTTTGTAGTGCTAATAAAACCACCCAAGCTTATAATGGGCAAATTAGAGTAGATGTAGGCAGTCTATCTAGTGCCTGACAAGATATTTTTAATATAAATCATGGAACCGACAAACCACAGAATTATGAAATGCATTGCATAAGCCTTTAGAGGATAGAAACAATTGAGCTTTGCCATTTCCCCCAGTCACTAAGAAGCAACCTTTGGGAAACTGGAGAATATTTCAGTAAGACTAGTGATCAATGAAACCAGTATATTCAATAACACTAGATAACATGTTTAAAGAGAGGAATATTATATCTCTCTCTCTAAATATTCTACCTGGGCATTTACTGTCTTCTTTGACATGCAAAGAGAATTCTGACAGGCTTGTTTTGCAGATAAAGATTACTAACATCCGTGTGCTGTTTCAATAAAAGTGACATGTAAGTGGAGAGTTTTGAGTATTCTGCTCTCAAATCTACTCAAATAACACTATTTATTAACTTGATTACAGACTGGTACCATTGGTGATGAGAAGGCGGAAATGTTCAGAAATCAAGTGACTGGGAAAATAAACCTCCTTGGCCTGGTAGAAATCGTCCTGCTCAGTGTTGGTGTGGTGATGTTTATTGCTTTTATGATTTCATACTGTGCATGCAGATCAAAGAAAGTAAATTAAGTAAGTATATAACAGAAACCATATATGACTTCAGTAACATTAAATATTACTTGTTTCCATTTTGTCAAAACAGTTATAAACTAGGCTGCAAATATTAATGAACATGTCTAGTCAACTTATCATTTTTAATATATCCTTGAACCTGAGACACTTAACATAAGTTAAAATGAAGACTGAATGAGTACTTAGGCTTATCAATATTAAACAGATCACTATATTTCATCTTTATTCTGGGAGGAAATGGGCTAAACTGTGAAGGTGTCACCTTTGAAAAATTAGAATGCTGCACAAAAGCTATATATGTACTCAATTTTTAGTTCTTAATTATTTCTAGATAGTTATTTTAAAAATCACAAGTAATTTAATATATCTGACTAGGAAACGTTGTGTGAAACTGAAAATGGTAGATATTTGGGTAGACTGAAATTTATAAGGGAAAAGAAAATAAAAAGTAAAATTAGATAAGATATAAAGTAATAAGAATTAAAGAGTCAATAAATGGTAGAGATAAAATCAGATAAAAATATGCTATTTTTAAATGCAAATAGCATATTAATATAAAAACAGAACTGCTGCATATAGACATGCTGTCCAAAATCATGACATGCAGCCTACATGTTCCATGTAGAAGCCCTGATGAATGATTATAATTCAGGAGCTAGAATTAAACGAGCACAAGAAAATAGAATAAAGATAATGTTGAACTCACTAAAACCAAATAATTAGAGTTTAAAGGAAAAATCAGATAAATATGGATGGGTGAGTTTTAGCAAAACTGAAGAGGTGGTACAGGCCTCTGTGTTTTAAATATTAGTACCCGTGTCCTCTTGAACATAGAGGAGTGTATGCCAGACCCTATTTTCTCTAAATGTAAGCCTTTCTTTAATAATCATAGGTGGCATTGGTATGCCCTGATGGGAGTGGATTCTTCACTAATCCATAGGTTCTATCCACCGTTCCTTCCCTGGGATATCAAAGTAAAAAAATGAAGTGAAGTGGAAGTCACTTGGTAGTGTCCTTCCATTTTCTACCTCATGAACTGTAGCTCTCCAGGCTCCTCTGTCCATGGAATTCTCCAGGCAAGAATACTGGAATGTGTTGCCATTCCCTTCTCCAAAGGAACGTCCTGACCCAGGGATTGAACCCGGGTCTCCTGCATTGCAGGCAGATTCTTTACCATCTAAGCCACTAGGGAAGCCCAGAAGAAGAACAAGGAAAAAAAAAATGGAATCTAAATTAAAGCAAGGACTGATGCTGAAGCTCCAATACTTGGGCCACCTGATGCGAAGGGCCAACTCACTGGAAAAGATTGAGGGAATGAAGAAAAGAGGGTGACAGAGGATGAGATGGCTAGATGGCATCACTGATTCAATGGACATGAGTTTGAGCAAACTCAGGGAGATAGTAAAGCACAGGGTAGCCTGCCATGCTCCAGTTCATGGGGTCGCAAAGAGTTGGACATAATTTATCAAGTGAACAACAACAGCAGCAAATTGCTCTGAAGAAAACAAATCACAATATTAAAAGACTTATTAAAATAAGTCTTCTTATTCCACTTTCAATCAGATTGCTGACAGTAAGCTGCCCTGCATAGAAATTCTGGAGCTGCCACCAACAATTACTGACCTTAATGTGCTCAAATCATGCTATCTTACATGAATTTCACAGCTCAGTTTAGTTCAGTGGCTCAGTTGTGTCCGACTCTGCGACCCCATGAATGGCAGCACGCCAGGCCTCCCTGTCCATCACCAACTCCCGGAGTTCACTCAAACTCATGCCCATCGAGTCAGTGATGCCATCCACCCATCTCATCCTCTGTCGTCCCCTCCTCCTCCTCCTGCCTCCACTCCCTCCCACCATCAGGGTCTTTTCCATTGAGTCAGCTCTTTGTATCAGGTGGCCAAAGTACTGGAGTTTCAGCTTCAGCATCAGTCCTTCCAATGAACACCCAGGACTGATCTCCTTTAGGATGGACTGGTTGGATCTCCTTGCAGTCCAAGGGACTCTCAAGAGTCTTCTCCATCACCACTGTTCAAAAGCATCAATTTTTCGGCGCTCAGCTTTCTTCACGGTCCAACTCTCACATCCATACATGACCACTGGAAAAACCATAGCCTTGACTAGATGGACCTTTGTTGGCAAAGTAATGTCTCTGCTTTTTAATATGCTGCCTAGGTTGGTCATAACTTTCCTTCCAAGGACAAAGTAATGTCTCTGCTTTTTAATATGCTG